>NC_051440.1:4444998-4460629 GCF_001649575.2 Kryptolebias marmoratus
TGACCATAGATGAGGGTAGGAACGTAGATCGACCGGTAAATCGAGAGCTTCGCTTTTTGACTCAGCTCTCTGTTCACCACGACAGACCGGTACAGCGCCTGCTTCACTGCAGACACTGCACCAATCCGCCTGTCGATCTCCCGCTCCATTTTTCCCCTCATTCATGAACAAGACCCCGAGATACTTAAACTCCTCCACTTGGGGCAGGACATCTTCCCCGACCTGGAGAAGGCACTCTACCCTTTTCCGGCTCAAGACCATGAGGATCAGTGCCTCCAAATCCAAGGAATGAACTTGAAGCTAAAAAAAAAGGAACTTAGTGCCAGATTTCTCCCGTGGTGCTTTAAGTAGATTGAGATTTATGCGTAAATATTTCATATTTTGTGGAGTTAAGTGTGCAATGTGTCAACTAGGAAAACTCTTATGCCTGGACTTTAAAATAAATTGGAGACATACATACACACCATTTTTGGTTTTCACGTAAATGCCATTAGAAATTGAAGACAAAAATTTTTTTAAAATAACGCGCGTTTGTGTTTGGATCATACAAGTGCTGTTGGAACTGATGGGGGTCTGGGCAGCGCACAGGAGGACAGGGACTGCAGTGGCTCCTTATTTATTTTTTTAATTTTTTTTTAGCCCTACAGCCAAGTCTGTATAAGCTGTTCCTGATTGTCTGAGTCTGTTTGGAACCTGCCTCCCACCAGCAGCAGAATTAATCTATCATCTGACTCACACTCCCATACAGTGACAAGCTGAGACATAAGCAGAGTGTGTGTGTGTCCTTCTCAGTAACCTGCAGTTACCCATAATGCCCCTCTCAGAGCTGTTTACACGCATCTTTGCAGAAGAATGTTTGTTTTAGTCACATAAACAGCCGACTGAGGAAGGATGGTACATCGCAAACATTACAGATATTACAAATCTGGAAAGACGACACTTAATTTCAATCAGATTAGGAGACAGAGCAGGGATTTAGCAAACATGAGTCCACCCTCAGACTACAGCAGTGTTGCCGACTTAGTGATTTTGTTGCTATATTTAGATTATATATAGATAAATAGATAATCCAGCACCCTGAGGCTGTACACTAAAAGAAAGGAAGGAGGCAGAGGACTAGTGAGCATCAGAGCCACTATACATAACAAGGCCACCTGATTTTTATAACCTCATCAAACACAACATATTTTGAAACCATTAGATAGATCTTTTAAAGACAAATCAAACACAATTTGAATTTTTTTCATCGGTCCACTGGTAACCAACTTATTGCCAAAAACTGATCATCAGAATGGGTCTAAATTAATCCAGTTCTTAAATCGTCAGCGATAGAAAGTCCTGTGTTTAACTTCCTGGAACATCTGTTCTCACACCGGGCTGAAGCTGAGGAATCGCTCTGATTGGCTGTAAATTTTCAGATTATTCCTTCATAACACGTGAGCAATGTAGGTTATAAAATGTTTTATTTCATCTGAATTGAGAAATGAATGAATGAATTAGCTCGATCATTGCCTGACCCAGTTAGCTACAGCGCCACCGTGCGTCGTTTATTTAACGGATTAAGAACATATAGAGGATGAATGGGTTGAGGCTACAGGTGGCCTTCCTACAGGATGAAACAAGGAAGTTATGGCTGGCATTCCTGAAAACAAATCCACATCATCTCACACAAGTCAATAATGTCCTTATTTGCTCCAAACCCGGTTATAAGCCCCGCCTCATGTGTCAGGGTTGGTGTCGGACGAACCCGAAGAGCGCAGGTTTGCACAAGGACAGGTTGGGTTTTTTTTTACGAAAAAATTTTATTTTCAGGGCAGCAAAACACGATACAAAAAGAGAGAGAGAACAAAGCAACAAGGAGGATAAGGGATGAGGATAAGTGAAGGCAGCTGGTCTGATGAGTAAATGAGAGACAAAACTGACTGAGGGAATGCAACAGAAAGTGACGGGGTGGGTGTGTGGTGGGGGGAGTAAGCAACAAGAGAGGAACCAAACAAAACCCAGGGAACAACACGACAGAAAAGCAACCTCAAACCTGAAAAACCAGACACAAAGAGGCCAGGTTCATGACACCATACAACAAAAACACAAACTGAAAGGCTCCAGTTTACAAGTGTTTTATTTTTCTAAACTCATTCATGCAACATTTAAACAAATCTAGATTCCAGAAAAGTTTTATCACTCGTATTTTCGTCCTCTGATTTTGACAATGCGGTGAGGCTTCTCTAAAGTTTTTTTTTGGAGAGTTTATATAACAAAACTCACAGACGGCAGGACCAATCAGCTCTCATTTCTGTTTCAGAGAGACTGCAGCAGTGAAAAGAAACCCTCCCAGGATACATTCCAGTTTGAAATGCTGCAGCTCATTGGTATTCTCCTCGGTCTGTTATTATTTTACCGTCTCTAATCTAAAATGACTTTGGTTGTTGAAATGAGCTCGCAGGGCATACATGCTGATAGTTTGCTAGCATGAAAAAAAAGAAAGAAAAAAAAAAAAAGAGAAACACCTCGGCCGAGAAGCATTTTAAGCTACAGCAAACAGATCCCGAATGAGGCGCTTATTTATTCACGAACCTACCTTCATTTCCATGTAAATGTACGTGACCTATAGGAGGCTTGTTTGTTGTTTAGATGCACTCAGAGGAGGAAAACAAACCAAACCAAAATAAAAAAAAATAGAAATCTCATTTCTTAGCAGGATTCTCCTTCGCTCAGAGAAAGCAGTCGGCCTAGCGTGCCTGTTAGAAATTCCTTGGTCGTCTCAGGATCTGATTTTGGAGGCGGCTGTCTCAGATAATGGTGTGTGTGTGTGGAGGGTTGTTTTGTGCAAGGACTTTCATAATATTGACTTGTGACACCTGTCATTGTCTTTCCACTTATATACTCTCGCCGCTGCTGTTTCTGTCTGGTGCCACCTCGGAGCCTTTTTCGTGACAGCGACACAAAACGCCTCGCTTCCCTCGCAGAAAAAAAAGAAAATAGGGAGCATGAGCTACGAACAAAACCACAACCAACAGCAGGTTATTTAGTCGTACTGAGCAGCAAAAGGGTCTGACTTTGTTCATGTGAGCAGCACTTTTCGTATCGAGGGCCGCGCTTTGGTGCTACATGGCGTCAGAAGTAAGTAACGTGTTGTGGCCCCTGAGTCTTGGACGTGGTGCCAAACAGGACGGACATTGTGGGTAAATATGATACCGGACTGGGCTGAGAGCTTTTCTTTTTTCTCTATTTTTGAAAAACCACCGGAGTTTGATGGTTGCTGGAACATCATCCGGCCCTGTCAAACGCAAGCAGAACGGATGACTGACACACACACACACACACACCGCTTTTTTGCAAGCAGATAGATTAACCGGCGAAAAATGATCCATCGCCTGCAGTTGTTTCGCTTTATCCTGCGATAAACCCTCTATTCCAGCCAGCCATGTGGGGCCCCTGCGCCGCCGGCCACATCTGTCATGCTGAGTACCTCGTCAAGACCTAATTAAAGATGAAGATCTGGTCCGGCCCTGTGATTGATACTTCAGGGCTGCAAATGATCATCAATGGATTAAAGCTGGCACTGATCAATAGCTTTTGGATTAAGAGTGACTTTAAACCCAGGTGGAATGAGAAGAGTTTGCCTGGAAGGAGGAGGAAGGAAAAAGAAAGTTACGTCTGACATGGCTTTGCGCCGCATGTCAATCCAAAATTAGATTTGTTTTATACTTGTGACAAAAATTTAAACTTGAAAGGTTTTTTTTCCCCTTCGCCTACGAGGAATATTCAACCTTCAACAGGAAGTTAACCACTTGGGGAGGATGTGTTTATATTTTTCACCTGTTGCCAGGATAAATCTGTTCCTGCTGCCGCGTTTTGATTGATGAAACACTTAAATGGTAAATGAACTCATTTACATTGCGCTGTCCTGGTCTTGTTGACCAGCCAGTGGGACTTGCAGCTCCGCAAGTCCCATTAACCCAGCCGCTCTACAGTCAGACAGCAAGGTCCTTGTGTAACACTGGGCTTTTTCTCCATTACGCACATGATAGTGTGCGTTAAGAATGATTCTGTGTTTTGGTCTGGAAAATATACAAATCTTTTACCAGTATATCCATTTTCTTCACCCACTTTTCTTTTACGGGGCAGAGGCAGGGGACACCCCGGGCAGATCACAACTCCATCACAGGGCCTCCAAATCCCTCTAATTAAAACAAAATAAAAGCTCAGTTTAAAAGGTTAAATCAGTTACTAACAATTGTTTTCTCCACCTATTGTAGAAAGCTCTTTAAACGACCTCAGACTGTAGGAACAGAGTTTAATTATGACCAGATAGGCAAGCTAACGGCTAATCCGAACATGACCAAAATCAATTTTTGCTGTTTTAAAATAACTCCTTGCAGTTTATGCAAATGCTAATTTTGTCATATTAACATCCGTATCCTGGTTGTTTTGGGGAACATTGTATGACGTTTCTGGCAGAAATACTCCACTCTCCGCTAGCTACAGCTGCTATTTGGGCTCACAAGTAATTAAATTGCATGTGAATAACAGTGTAATTCAAAACTGACGATGATGTAAATTTTTATAAAACTATGTTTGCTTGAACTGCTAAGAAATGTTGAAAATTTGAGTAGTTTCACAAAGACGACATTGGCTGCGTTACCCGTTAGCTGTTAGCTCGACAATCTGGTCAGAATTAAACTGTTTCTCTATAATGAGGCTAATAAAGAGCTATCTAGACAAGAAAATAACTGTTCATGACCTTTTCACAGAGCCCTTGTTTAAGAGATTTAAACTATTATTTTTGTTTGTTTGGTTAGCTGACTTGCTGCTACCATTCCAGATCTGTGTTTTCAGTTGTTCTGTTTCTTTATTGTTTGTTTTGTTTATATTCTGCATAACATGCTCTAATGCAGGGGGTGCTACATTTGTCAGCCAACTAGCTTTATCATATTTCCTCAGTAATATTGTAGAGTTCATGACTATTCACAGAAGTGTGTCTTCAGTAACTTTGAGGTTCACGCAGACTGAAACTCAAGCTGACTTTTCTCCAGCTTTCAATCACCAAACCTCTGCTCCTCTGGTTTTCAGCAGCGGGAGGCATGATCATGCGACTGCTGTGGAAGTCCGTGGACAAGATGAGGTGCTTCAGGAAACGGTCCATGCTTCCGGTCCTCGTCTTCCTCGTCTCCTCCCTGCTCTTTTTCAACCTTTACGTGGATGATGGATACGTGGTGGCAAGTTTGGATCTTCGGGAAGCCTTTATTGGTTTTGCTAACTGGTAACTCGTTTGCTGAAATGTCTTTATGTTTTGTCTGTCATTTAGGAGGCTGAGAAGAGACAGCTGGGGGAGGCGCTGATCCATCCTTCAGGCTCTGAGAGATACGTGCACACGTTTAGAGACTTGTCCAATTTCTCTGGGACGATCAATGTGACGTATCGCTATCTCGCTGGAATTCCTTTGCCACGCAAAAGTAGGTATTTCCACCAGACAGACATCAGTTGTAAATTTTAGCAACAATATATTTAGAATTGCTAAAGGAGAAATGAGTAAAGTGCCTTATTTTTACAGAGTTTCTCACCATTGGATTGTCATCGGTCAAGAGGAAAAGAGGGAACTACCTTCTTGAGACAATCAAGTCCATCTTTGATCAGTCCAGTTATGAAGAACTGAAGGAAATCGTGGTTGTGGTCCATCTGGCAGACTTTGACCTGGTCTGGTGTGAGAACCTGGTGCAGGAAATCACCAGGAAGTTTGCTCACCACATCATAGCCGGACGCCTCCTGGTCATCCAGGCCCCAGAGGAGTACTATCCTTCTCTGGACGGGCTGAAAAGGAACTACAACGATCCAGAAGACCGGGTCCGGTTTCGCTCCAAGCAGAACGTGGACTACGCCTTCCTCCTCAACTTCTGCACAAACCTGTCGCACTTCTACATGATGCTGGAGGACGACGTGCGCTGCTCCAGGAACTTCCTGACGGCGCTGAAGAAGGTGATCACCTCCAGAGAAGGTTCCTACTGGGTGATGCTGGAGTTCTCCAAGCTGGGCTACATCGGGAAGCTGTACCACTCCAGAGACCTGCCCCGGCTGGCTCATTTCCTCCTCATGTTCTACCAGGAAATGCCTTGTGACTGGCTCCTCATCCACTTCAGGGGTCTGCTGGCTCAGAAGGACGTGATCCGCTTCAAACCCTCGCTGTTCCAGCACATGGGCTACTACTCCTCCTATAAAGGAGTCGAGAACAAACTGAAGGATGATGACTTTGAGGAAGACTCCATCGATATTCCCGACAACCCCCCTGCCGCCATTTACACAAACATCAATGTCTTTGAAAACTACGACGCCTCCAAGGCTTACAGCAGCATCGTTGATGAGTACTTCTGGGGGAAACCTCCATGCACCGGAGATTTCTTCATCATCATTTTTAACAGGTCGACTAAAATCAGCAGAATTAAAATTGTGACGGGCACGGAGGACCGACAAAGTGACATTCTTCACCACGGAGCTCTGGAGGTAGGCCAGAGGTCCGTGGAGACCAAACAGGGAAGACAGTGTTCCTCCTACATCACCTTAGGGGAGTTTAAAGGCGGCAACACTGAGGTTACCGATGTGGACCACAAGATCGGCTTTGACATCGAGTGTGTACGCATAGTCGTCACAGCCAGTCAGCAGGAATGGATCATCATAAGAACTATCAGCCTATGGACCACACAACCTGTCAGCTAATTAAAAAAACTACTAAAGAGGTGAAGATTTGGGTTACTTTCTGTCCGCCTTGATTTGATGCAAACGGTTCATTTCGAATTACGGCAAATCAGTCCATATTTTCTTGGGTTGATCAGAGAACTGCTTTAAGTTTTTATTGTGATGTATATGAAAAAATAAATACACTAAAGTGTACCCGGGGGCCTTTATACTCATGTCCATTTTCAAGAGAATCTGTTTATAAAAATGTTCAAAATGTGCCACCATTGTCTTTTTTTTTTTTTTTTACATCACATGAAAAAGTACCCAACACATCCCATGCTTTAAAACGACTAGGATATGCTGAGAGTGCTGTTCTCCTAGCTCAGACTTGTACGTTGTTCGCTTCAGACTTCATAAATCAACAGCAGGGATTTCAAGAGGAAATTGCAAATGGTTGTAGAAATGATTTCACCCCCATTCAGCTACTTGCCTCTCGCATTTAGTCGAAAACTCCTAAAGTGACTGAGATCAGGCTGCGTGCTGCTCTGAAAGGCTGTTTCCTACATTTGACGTTTGAGACAATGAAACATAAAAAAGCTTCAAGCAGAGATTCGATGGCTGATTAGAGGGAATGAAGGTTTGTGTGGATTTATGTGATGTAGAGTTGTCAGGGCAACCCTGACAGGCTGCTAATATTTAAACAAAACAAATAAAACAGTCGTCCAGTTTTCGGAACAATTATTAAAATAACTTAGGAAAAATAAACATATTTCCACAGTAAAAACTTCTCCCACTTTGTAATGCTGTTGTGTCTTCTCACAGCGGTTTCACTGCACTTTGGCACTGACGACATGATGAAATCATTTGCTCCCAGTTTTGTTTTTTCTGTCTCAAACATGGATTTACAACAGTAAGGGAGCCACTGGTGTAACTTTCATGACACATCTTCTCTCTTGGAGAGGACTCAGGGACTGCAGGTGAAAGAGTTTAATACCTGAGCCTTCTCCTTCTGCAGCCATGTGTCTTTAATAGTTTATTATTGCTAAAAGGAAAGGTGGAGCAATGGTATTTTCTACCTTGTCTGTGCGGGCATGTGGAGGGGGGTTTGGGCTTCTCCGTACCATCAGCAAATTCTCTCCTGACCAACTGGACACATTTTAATGAAACTCTCAGAGGGCAGCCGTGGGACGTACATCTGCGGCTCATTAACCTGTGATGAGGTAATACAGGGGTGTCCAACCCTGATCCTCGAGGGCCACCATCCTGCATGTTTTACTTGTTTCTCTGCTCCAACACACCTGATTTGAATCAATGGGTGATTAACAGGCTACTGCAGAACATGAAGAGATCATTTACCCACTGAATGAGGTATGCTGGAGCAGGGAAACAAGGAAAACATGCAGGATGGTGGCCCTCCAGGACCAGGGTTGCCCACCCCTAAGGTAATGTTTACGTGGTCGTAGCTGAGAGTCATCCTCAACACACGCTACGAGCTATAACACGTCTCACAGAGCTGTGGCTGTGGAGGCCATCATGAATTAAAACTTTGTCCCGAAAGGCAGCAGGTGATATGCATTCCTTTTAAGGTTTTTAATTTACTTTCGGACGCAAGGGTCACATAAAGTGTTTTCTTTAACCAAGTAAGAAAACTCTTAATGGTTTTTAAATGACCTCTGTCTTAGAAGATTAGAGCTAAATATGAACATTCAGGTGTACTTAATTTCTAAAAAGGCAATAATTTGAGCAAAGCTGCAAATTTTTGTACGCCTACAGTCAGTTCATAGGCTCAAATTTGAACTTTTTTACTTTACTGCCCTCTGCTGGTCAATTAAGGAAAACAAAAAAGGCTACTAATTATTGTCATGAATAGAATAGAAAAAAATAGAATAGTGATGTGTTTAGTGTTGTAGCAGAGATGAAACAACAAATTAGTCATGGAAGGCTTTGTAATGTGGGCAACATGACACCTTATAAACAGAAGAAAATATAGAAGAAAAATCCTCTGATTTTTTAAATTCTCTTTCTGCCCTTTGACTTTCAGCTGTCTTGTTACATCAGTCATTTTTCTTCTAAAATACCAATAAAAGGTGGATCCCCACCCCTCCACAAACATCAATATAAAATGTGAGCTTACAAGCCACTTTAAAAATACTTATCAATCTGTCATTCAGTTTATTTATCTTATAGTACAAAGCACTTTCTATTGCACATACAGTACAGCCCTTTATCTGCTTTTATGTTGAAATAATATTGTCATTTTTATGTTTTTATTGACCCTAAAATCACAATCAAGGAAGGAAAAATGAATCTAATGCATGGCACAAATTTAAATAGGCTGTGTAAAATACAACAGGTAAAAAAAGCAGGCACACAAATATTACAACGCAAAGAAAGAAGCGTCCATATAAGTCATTGCGTCCACAGCTGCATGACGTCCAAAAATATGCGACGAACCGTGACGTCACGAGACGGCGCCGCTAAAAACAACAACAGCTAATAGAGAAGCTAGTAGCGGAGTTTGGACCCCAGCTTATATCCCTGGGGTTAAAATCTGGTGAGTTATTTTTTTTGTCAACCTCTTAACAAACCCCAGTGATATTTTTAGAAGAAAGAATTTAGCTTTTTCAGCCGTAATAACATGTTTTTCTGGTGAAGTTTCTAGCCAAGCTTCTTGTTAGCGCAGCGCTGCTGTAGTAGAATTTAAACAGGATCACTTATGAAATATTAAAATGTTATAAACGCGTATCTTTCTTCAAAAAGGTATTACCTCAGCTATTCAATACTTACAGGATCGGAACAACACGTTTTCGCCATGCTAGTTTAGCTAAGAAGATGAGTTTCAGTTTTCTATGAGTACAATAACATAAATAATAATAAGTTTTTCCCTCTTTTATTTGAAGAATTCGTGTTGTTTCTGTCATGCTGAGTATTTTACAGCTCAGGACTTTATAAGTGTATAGTCAGACATGTATGAGTTTGGTGAATGACTTGTTCACTTTCTGTTCTGCTCAGTGAATTTTAAAATCCACAATGTTTGAAAAGACTTTGCTTCCCTGTTTTTGGAGTATAACTGCACAGCATATAAAATAATGTCAAAACATCAGTCAGTTTCAAAACAAACATAAAACCATGATTTTCACAGGGTACAGGGAGGAAGGGGATCAACGCCAATAAGATGGATGAAATTATTCTGATTTTGTAAATTATTTTGGTATAATTCACAACACAGGATATTATATAAATAAATACAAATGGACAAGTATATTGTTAAATACGCTGTTCATTTCAAATCATATATATGTATGTATGTATTTAAGAGGTTGTAAATATTGTTATTTTTTATTTTTTGTATGTAATAAACCATTTATTTATATGTATTCCTTGTATAGAAATCATTAATATTTATATAAATACTATATTGAGCTATTAATTATGCAATATTGATTAAAAAGTGTGTTGACAACTATATATAAGGGGTAGGAATAAATTAAGGTTTCTTCTTCTTACTTCTTTTAGAACAGATGAAACAGTGGCAGCTACATTATTTAGGTTATTTTTCTTCACTACGTCTTGTGTATTTTCTACTTTTGTATGGGTCTTGTGTGTGTGTGTTATTTTGTGCTGTTTTAACATGTTTGAAATACAAAAGAAATATACTAAAAAAAAAAAAAAGCAATTCAGAGACATCCTGAGATCTGATAGCACCCAGTCGGGATGGCCTAAATCGTGTTTTACTTCATTGTTTTGGATCAAACTACACTCGGTTTCAACTCTGCAGCTTAAAATTTACTACGGCTGAACTCATAAAGTTCTGTCAGAGTACTAAAACCTTTCTGTATTGTAGTTCCACCTACATGTAGCAGGTGTCCATAAGCAGGGATCTTTGAAGGCAGCTGGCTCTATATAAAAAAAACTCAACTGTACTGAAATAACCATATTTGACATCAATGTTAAACTCAAATGCCCACATGCTTGTGTGATGAAATGTTAAATTAAATATGCCTAAATGAGTGCTGATATAACATTTTCAGCGCCCCTTGTGTGCAAAGCTGCTATAAACTGTGTAATCGGTGTTCACTCAGCTTGCTGTCTGCTTGATGTTTAACTCATGTTAACGTGTGAATAAAAACTCACCATGGGGCTCACATTGTATGTTTGACTCTCTTGTTTTTTTTCCTTTTAAAAACAGGAAACATAAATCCCACAACAGCTCAGGCTTCGACAGTCCTGACAACAGTACTGGCTGTGTCGTCCCAGCTGGCTTTTTTCCCCCTCCAGGACCCACAGAAAGTGAATGCGGTGCTGCTCCCTGTGAGTGCTGCTTCTTCCAGGATGGGCCAGCAGATCTCAGGTCAGGCGGTCATGAGCCACCTGCCTGAGAAGCTGGTGAAGCACGCAGGGCTGGTGCGTGAAAGCGGCTACCTGACCTACGAGGAGTTTCTGGCCAGAGTGGCCGAACTCAATGACGTGTAAGTCGCGGCCTGTTCAGGACTGCAGAACGGTTTACAAGCGCAGGATGTTTTGCTTTGATTGGATGGAATCTGTCATTTAAAGAAACGTGACCAACTAAAAGGGGCAAGCTTTTACACTGTTCAGCCATCTTATTCCTCTAGCGTTAGGTGCTACTTCTGCCAATTTAATTTAAGGCTATTATCTCTTAGATTTAAAAAGAAAAATACAAGCAGGCAGGGAATAAACCAGCATTAATGTAAATGTTTTGTTTTTTTATTGCACTCTGACGTAAAACAGAAAAAACACAGACAGAATAAAGGAGTGTAGCTGATGACAGAGTAATTGCTGTGTCACAATACTGCGCTGTTCTGAATGATTTCACATTCACTACACGGTGAGCCGCTGCTAACGCAACGCAGATTTTTCCCGTGGCGCTGAACGTGCGTCTCCGCTCTGCCCCCTTCAGAACGGCCAAGCTAGCAGCTGGACAGCAGAAGCACCTACTGTTTGAGGTGCAGCCAGGCTCCGACGCTTCTGCCCTGTGGAAGGTGGCTGTCAGGATCGTCTGCACCAAGGTGAGCCCAGACTGCCAGGAGGATTGGCTGATTTATGGGAGGAAGGGCCAGATGAGAGTGAAACTCTACATGTCAGTGTGTGACAGAAGGTTATCAGTGTTATTTTGGGTTGTAGCTGTTTATTTACAGGCTCCTTCTACCCTATTTATATCATCATTTGTGGAATAAATTAAACTATTTAGGCCAAGCTAATATGTTCTTTCTCTTCCTCCAGTAAAAAGATGTTCCTTCAAAAAAAAAGAGAAGCTTTTTTATGTAGTTCGGTACATTTTGTCAGACTGTAAACGTCACAGGATTTGAACAGCTTTGGCTTTAATCCTCGAGGAAGGAAGCTTGTGTTAGTACCCACAGCTGGCTGTAAAAAAACCCACCTGAGAGTGGACTGAAACGGATGCACACTGTTGCTCTCCTCTCCATGTAGATCAACAAAGAAAGCGGGACGGTGGAAGCGTCCCGAATCATGAACCTGTACCAGTTCATCCAGTTGTACCGTGACGTCACCAGCCAGGCTGCTGAGGTGCTGACGGCCGAGGGAACCATCAAGGACCCGTCGGCCCAGCTGCCCTCCACAGACTCCTGCCAGGCCAGCATGTGGATGGGCAGGTCAGGACACAGATGATTTGTCAAAAAAAAAAAAAAACAACGATTAATAGTGAAGATACTAATCAATACTAAAACTGGGCGTCTAATTGGGGACATGTTTACATTAAAATTGACACTGGCAGTCTTTGTCTATATATATATATATATATATATATATATATATATATATATATATATATAAAACAGAGAAAGGAAGCACCACCAATTAGTGGTCACGTTCGGGATCTGAATAAGCAAAACGTATTTGCTGATTCGGGCGCAAACTTTAAAACCAAAACAGTCATAAAGCACGTCAACATGATTCAAAAACTGTCCAGGAGCATCAGCTTTTTTTTTAAAAAAAGGCAAGAAATTCCCTCATCTCCCGTCTTCAGTTCACTGTAAGGGACACTAATATGGCAATCGGTTAACTTAAAGGGGAAATGAAAACGGTTTTGCAGCTAATGTACCGTATTTTCTGCAAGGTGCACTGGATTATAAGGCGCGTGCTAAAACATATGGTCTACAAAAAAAAAGGTCACAGAAACAAAAAAGTGAGTTTGGTTGAACTTTATTCTATTATGTAACAATTATTTTACATATTATGTTTTATCATTCTTCTTCCACAAATCCATCAAAGTCCTCATCTTCTGTCTGAGTTGAACAGCTGGGCAATTTCGTCATCAAACCTGCTAGGTTCCCTCTCATCATTGTCGAAGTCAGTTTCATTGCCAGGGGGCTGTCCAGCAATGATGCCGACTTTCGCGAAAGCTCGGACAACAGTTAAAGCAGATACCTTAGCCCAGGCATCCGCAGTCCATTCGCATATGATGGCGTAACTCACCCGGCGCTGCCCCCGTCTTAGTAAACGTGTGTTCGCCGTCGGTCATCCATCATCATCATCATTCAGAACTTCCCTCGCATCATTCTCTGAAATAAAAACAGACTTTTGGTCATCTCTAATTATTATTTGATTTCAAGATGGGAAATGAGTAAAAGCGTTGTGCTGTTTAAGTGGTACCTCTAAATATTGTCCCCCATCGCAACACAAGGACTTGGAGCTACTGTCCATCTTGTGAGCTGCATAACTCGAAAAATAAGAAACGTGCTGACCTCCATTTCGGTGTGTGGATGCATCTAGGCATAAGTAAGGTTACTATTTAAAATTGGGTTGCCATGTCAAAAACCAAGATGGTCATCGCCATATATATATATATATATATATATATATATATATATGGCCATATACATATGTATATGTAAACATTTATATATATACATATATATATGTAAACAGGCCACCCCATTTACTTGAAACTATACTTTTAATCAAAATAAAAACTTGAAAGATTGGGGTGGCTGGTGATTAATCTGTGGTGATCAAGGCCACCATTGGCCACCCTCTGGCTTCACCCTTGGATCAAATTGCTCCCTCCGCTCGCCAGGATCCGTCACTCTGCGCTCTGCGCCGCCGCAGACAGCTAATTATCACTACAGTAAGAGAAATAGAGTCTCCCTCCACATCTTTATCAGCAAAGATGTAATGGAAGACTTCATGCCTTGTAAAAAAACTTTCTCTAAACTTAAATTCAGTCGGTCAGAAACACGCCAACACCGGGCGCCGCGGGAGCACGCAGCCTGTTCGAGTGTGTCTGTTTGATGCTTTAGTTCTTGGCATCACCAAAGGGAAAGAGCAATTTTGTTTGTGTCTGTTTGTCTGTCTGTTAGCAAAATATCTCATGAACCACTGGATGGATTTTAATGAAAGCAATCTTTGGCTGTTTGTATACAGCTGAAAGAGTTTGGGGTCAGTCTAATTTAAGATGGCTGCCGCAGCTACAAAAAATGGCTGTAACTTGGCCACATTGACCAATATTGAGCTAAGATTCGGTGTGGTAGTAGCCGAGAGTCATTGTCAACACATGCTATGAGTGCTGACAGATCTTGTGAGAGCTCGCAGCAACATGATCTTCCTTTAAAAGAATGCCTTTAATCAGTTTTCTTTGCTTCTTTATTCATCGACCGTCTTATTGAGTATTTCTTTTAGTGTTAGTGTTTTGTCTGAAATGTTAGTGTTATGACAACAGTAGTAGGGATCCGGTTAACATTCTCCTTACCCATTTGTCGCAGCGAGTGAGGTGTTGTTCTGTCAAGTCCAGCAGGAGTTTACTGTAACCCAGGTCCGACTCTTTCCTGCAGGGTGAAGCAGCTGACCGACGAGGAGGAGTGCTGCATCTGCATGGACGGAAAGGCCGACCTCATCCTGCCCTGCGCGCACAGCTTCTGTCAGAAATGCATCGACAAATGGTGAAGTGCCCCAATGAGCCGGGATCTACAAATTGCAGATTGAGGTTTTTTTATTTTTCCCTATTCACACTAAACCAAATGCTTTTTCCTCCTGAATGTGCAGGAGCGGACAGAGCCGGAACTGTCCAATATGTCGCCTGCAAGTGACTGCTGCCAACGAGTCGTGGGTGATGTCGGATTTCCCCACGGAGAACGACGTCGCCAACTACATCCTCAACCTGGCCGACGAGGCGGGCTACCCACACAGGCCCTGAGGCGGGCAGACGGGGAAGGGAAGCTGGCCCCGCCCGCAGAAGGCAAATTTACATGTTGATACACACACACAAAAAAAAAAAAGAGTTTATCTCACTGAGGAAACCTTTTCTTTCTCCTTTCTGAAAAGCTAAACGCAGACGAAAGCAGCCGAGTTTCATCTCATGTTTTAATGACAGACACCGAAGTTAATACTGTACGTGCTTTTAGCTGCTAAAAATCCCAGGATGCTGTCTGCAGCTCGAGTGTTATAAATGTGGCGTCTTTTAGGCAAGGCGTGTGCCGTGTTGTGTCGAGTAAAACACTGTGTTCGTTTACTCCTATGAAATAGATTTAATTTATACGGGGAATGAAGACCAGACTGTACAAATTTTAGCACTTTATGATCCGATTCCATCGCCTTTCATTGATAAGAACGAGACAAGTCAGGTGTAAATATTATATTGAGAGGTTCGACAGATATGACTTATCATCCTGAGTTTTAATTGATTAATTGGACATTCTTTTGGGGAAACGTGCTCGTTCATTTTCGGGGGTTCCAGAGTCGGACTGTGATTAGTTGGATTAGATGGATTTTAGCTCTGCAGCGCCTCCTAAAACCTGTTTGTCCGCTTCGTGTCCTTGTTTTGAATCTCCTCGATTTACTGGGGCCAGATGCCAAAACAATATAATGGGCTGGTTTCACTGCAGCAGCGGAGGGGCAGTAAACGGGGTCTGATCTTAATAAGGAGACCTCAGAAGCATCTTTTTTCACACTTTTGCCTTAAGTACAAAGCTACGACCGACCCCCC
>NC_051440.1:4460667-4488128 GCF_001649575.2 Kryptolebias marmoratus
TGCTAAACACATTCCTGTTTCCTGCTAACGTCTCAGTAGTCTTTGCACAGCCACCCTGCATATTTAGGCCCCACACGACGTGCCATCGGAGCGCCATAGTGCAGCTGGTGTTTAATGCAGCAGAGTGACGGGTTTTCCTTCGGCTTCTTCTCTGCCCCTCGTTTTATCTAACGCTCCCTCCTCTTCTTTTGAAACCAGTTTAATCGGATTGCTGTGGAAAAGCTGCAGTGTTCACCTGCAGAACAGGCTTTTTTTTTAAAGGCTTTTACGTTCACGAGACGCAGCACTTTAGTTTGAACCTGAGCTTTTGGTGGTCAAGTTATTAAAACCAAAACAATTGTTTGCTTGTGGAATGAGTCGTTTCTGTTCGGGTTTCCGGGTTTTACCCCCATTAGCTTAGTTATGGGTCATGATTTAGTAGGAGCTTATCAGAACTCAAGTATTTCATGAAATGTGAACACGTGATGAACTGAACTTTAATATTTATTCATAGATTTCCATTTAACTAGAATTTAAGTCTTTGTTGAAATAATAATAATACTGTAATTTTTTTCTGACATGCATCACAATGGCTCTTTTTAAACCGTGCAGCAGCTATCTATTATCTAATATTAACTTTTGAATTTCAACCCAATGATTTTTACTATAGTCCCAATCAGTTCTGTTCTCCTAAAAGACCATGATCTGCAATGAAATGAAATTTTTTTTTTCGTTGCCAGTGTTGAAACTTGCACAGATTTCTGGGTGAAACTGCAAAAAAATAAATAAATAAATATAAATATATATATATATATATCTGACACTGTAATTCTTTCACAGACGTTCGTGGCGGCGGAGCAGTAAAACAGATCTAAGATCTGAGTCTGATGTACGTTTGCATGATTTGTTCGAAACTGTTTGTGAAAAATCTCCACAGCAGGGTGGGCGGGGGTAATGTGTAAAGCACCTGATCTCACGTTCCTGTGCGTAGCTGTTTTTCCACATGTGCTTGAACACACGTTCTGTGTTATATCTGATGTTGCAGCCTTAATGTGGTAACATTAATCTGTTATTCTGCTGACTGAAGTCCCATCGTTACCGGAGGCGTTTAATTGGCGAGGCTACATTAAAGTGGGCGTAATGAAATGAAACGAGAGTCTCGTCCTTAATAGAGCTGTAGATTTTACACTTTATTACTGCGTAACGATGGGTCGAAAGATTTATCCTTTACACTTCTATTTATATTATACACCATTTACAGGCTGTTTTTTATCCTTTGTCATCAGAAAATTTATGCAATAAAAATTTGAAAGCCTGTTATGTGTCAGTTTTATATCCCAAGTAACGAACTATATGCATTTCCTTCATTGTTCATGACATGTTGTGTAGGACCAGCAGTGTCGAAGCCTGTTATACAGGGAGCCCAAACTAAAAAACTACAAATCTCAGTCAGTGTTTAGTGAATAAATACGGTATATTACCCCGATCTTGTTTTTCAGATGTCAAATTATTCACAGAGAAATGTGAGTTACGTTTTCCCCAAGACATTTTATATTGAATTACCGTATTTTCTGCACTATAGGGCGCACTGGATTATAAGACGCGCTGTCAATGAATGGTCCATTTTCAAACTTTTGTCATATATAAAGTGCACCGGACAATAAGGCGCATTATCGTATTAGTGGAAAAAATTCAACCCCAGTTCCAGTGAAGTTTGGACGTTGTGTAAAACATAAATAAAAACAGTATAAGATTTGCAATTCCTTTTTAACCTGATGGATTGGACTGGATACATTGCAAAGACAATATATTTAATGTTCAAACTGATAAATTTTATTGTTTTTTTGCAAATATTCACTAATTTTAAATTTGATGCCTTCAACATGTTCCAAAAAAGCTGGGACAAGTTGAAGAATAATTTAAAAAACACCTGTTTGGATTATTTCACAGGTGAGCAGGTTCATTGGAAACAGCTGGGCGTCATGATTGGGTATAAAGGGAGCATCCCTGAAAGGCTCAGTTGTTCACAGCAGGGATGGGGCGAGGTTCACCACTTTGTGAACAAATGCATGAGAAAATAGTTTAACAGTTTATTAACAATGATTCCCGTGGTACAATTGCAAGGAATTCAGGGATTTTATCCTCTACAGTCCAAGATATCATCAAAAGATTCAGAGAATCTGGACAAATATCTGCAAGTAAGCAACAAGGCTGAAAACAAACCTTCGACCCCTCAGGAGGCACTGCATTAAAAACCAACATCGTTCTGTAACAGATATGACCACATGGGCTCAGGAACACTTCAGAAAACCGTCGTCAGTGAACACAGTTCATCTCTACATCTACAAGTGCAACTTAAAACTCTGCCATGCAAAGAGAAAGCCAGAAATCAACAACACCCAGAAACACCGCCGGCTTCTCTGAGCCCGAGCTCATCTGAGATGGACTGACAGAAAGTGGAAAAGTGTCCTCTGGTCTGATGAGTCCACATTTCAAATTGTTTTCAGAAATCATGGATGTTGTGTCCTCCGGGTTAAAGAGGAAAAGGACTGTCAGGATTGTTATCAGCACAAAGTTCAGAAGCCAGCCTCTCTGATGGTATGGGGGTGTATTAGTGCCCATGGCATGGGGAACTTGGACGTCTGTGATGGCACCATTAATGCTGAAAGGTACACACAGGTTTTGGAGCAACATTTGCTGCTATCTAAGCGGACATCCAGGGACGTCCCTGCACATGTTCTAACAGCGTGGCTTCATAGTAAAAGAGTGTGAGTACTAGACTGGCCTGCCTGCAGTCCAGACTTGTCCTCCATTGAAAATATATGACATATTATGAAGCACAAGATACAACAACAGAGACCCTGGACTGTTGATCTGCTGAAGTTGTACATCAAGCAAGAATGGGAAAGAATTCCACCAACGAAGCTTCAACAATTAGTGTCCTCAGTTCCTAAACCCTTATTGAGTGCTGTTAAAAAAAGGTGCTGTAACACAGTGGTAGACACTCACCTGTCCCAGCTTTTTTGGAACATGTTGCAGGCATCAAATTCAAAATGAGTGAATATTTGCAAAAAATACAAAGTTTATCCATTTGAACATTAAATATCTTGTCTTTGTAGTGCATTCAATTGAATATAGGTTTAAAAGGCTTTGTAAATTATCTTATTCTGTTTTTATTTATGTTTTACACAACGTCCCAACTTCACTGGACCTGGGGTTGTAGATCAAAATTGGCGACACATCAGTAGTATTTGTTCATCACACTTTGCTCTATCTATATTTTTTTTTTGTTATACATTTTGTCACGGCCCATTAAGTTTGCAGAATGTTGATTGGGGATTGTCACACAAAAAACAATGGATTAAATTTTGACGGTGACCCAGATGATTGCATTATTTTTTTTATCAACACTATGTCATTGGTGGAGGTTTGATCTCTGAGTGCTTTTAGTTCTAGGTATGTTTAGCTATTTTTGAGATATTAAATATTTCCAGAAATGTTCATTTTTAACCCATCATAAGTCTTCTCACTTTCCATCATAAAATTCCAACACATTCCACCTGTTTTTGTTTAGTTCTGTGTAATTAAGCCGAGAAAGATCCTGGTAAAACTTTTTTCATTATCATTATTATTATTATTATTAGCCAATGCTCAAGAGGCAAACAGGCCCAGTTGAAATTCTCATTCTTCTCATTCCCTGACGGATATACTGCAGGTGCTGTCACCATGGTGACCTTAACGAGCTTGGTGCACACACCTGATAGTCATTAACAGCATCTCTGGTCTCTCAGAACTTGTTTAAACTCAGCAGATATATTTGACAAGCTGCTTCTGTTTCAGGGCTACACACAAGGATTTCTACAGTAGTAAGTAGCTGTTAGATTCTTTTAGGTTAAAACTTGTTTATTTTTGTTCTGGCAGTGGAGTTAACGCACCTTTTCAGTGGTAGAAACACGAGTAACAGTCTGGAGTTTATCGGATTAGCAACCTATAGACAAATTAAAATTAAACCCAACAGACAAACTCATAACAGACACACTTTTCACTGTTTTGCGACCTTTATTTCAGTTATGAAAAAAAAAAGCATAAGAGATGAAAAATCCCATCAAATACAAGATGAGGTGTTCATACTTAACAGACCACAAAGTTCCCACAGTTGCGCTTGTTAATAGCAGGCTGGCCTCTCCTTCACTTTCAAGTGATAGTTCAGATCTTTTCGAAGTGGCATCAGACAGCTGCAGGTAGCTCTCTGAACGACCTCAGGCTGAGGAAACGCTTCAAGTCAGACAGAAGCGACGAGCGGACGGGTGTTCCCAACGCAGCTAGGACCTCTAAATCAATTACCTTCTGTTTTCTGCCCTTAGTTTGGAATTTCGGTTGAGAAATTCATAACGCCAATTTTTTCCACTGTCGTTTTAATGCGACTTGGCTCCTTAAATATCACCCCCTTGACGAGCTTTAGTGCCTACTAAAAAGCAAATTCCAGTCTCAAAGATTTCACAGCGGTTAATGCAAGCTCTAATGTTTTGACCTCCGTCAGTTTCTCATTACCTGCTACAATTTTTTGCCAGCAGCAGCTGCGTGATATTTCAGCAGAAATAAACATTTGAGTAACAGTGACGGTGGTGTAAAAGCTTCTCCATTGGCATTTGCGAGAACGGCTATGAAATGTTGACGACTGCAGTTGTTTTCAGAGGGCAGAATTTGTAGTCTGCTTGTGCAGCTCAAAGCATCCGAATTATTCCTTCAATCAGAACCCAGGATTATCGGGATGCTCAGAGAACATTGAAGTTTTCCCCTCAGCCTTTGTTGAAAGATTCTGCAATCCCAAATACGGACAAGTTTGCAACATTTTCAGTCAAAATACTCTTACCTGCGAATATGTACCTACTCACAGGACGCATCCAAATCCAAAAAGGTTCATCTGTGTTACACTGCACTACCTCAGCCAATACAACCTACCATTCCCCCCCTCCCACGCCCAAACATCTACGTAAAGAACTTTTACAAATCTGTTATTAAAAAATTACAAATGCCATCTCGTCTTTGCCCTCTGGCCTGTGAAGGCGTATCCAGGTGGAAGGTGGAGGTAGGAGCTGTGGGGGGGGGGGGTCACTTGGCTGGATCCAGACCTTCGGCCTTCACGGCGTCCACCAGGAAGCTGAGCTCGTTACACAGGGTCTCATAGCGGTAGGCCATGCGGATCTGGGCCACATTGGTCTTCTGGATCTCATTACCCTGTGGTCCGTCTTGTAGGTAGTTGGAACCAATGAACTGTTTCTTTTCCTGTGGGTTAACAGAAAAAAAGGATGTAACCTGAATATTTTGCATGAGTTGCTTAAAACCTTTTTCTTTGGAACTACGCGGGTTACAAGATATTTTTCCAAAGGTACTAATATTTCAATGCTTAAAACAATAACTGCATTTATTTTAATGATGTTTTTGAGATTACTGAGACACATACTGTGAAATACTACATTTAAAGCTACACTATGTGTTGGTAATTCGTAGCGTACTACTAACGTGATCTTGTTATTGATTCGTTTTACGCCAAGCAGTCTCCAGTGCAGTTCTGGTTGTTGACACAAGGTGGCAGTCTGCGTGTTATTGGAGTTATATATATGTTCAGTTCTACCTGATGGGACAGGCCGCTCTGCAGAACGCTGTTTCTGGCAATCTCGCACAAATCGCACGTGCTCAGCTTCCACAGCTGTGCTGCGATGGCGTACTCCTCCATCAAGGCTTCCTAAAGATTTTATTTCAGGAGAAATGTTGATTACTTGAAAAGGTTTCCAGATTGGTCCACAAAGACCAATATGTCCAATGTGTGCTTTAGTCAAGTTGATTTGTTTCAGTTCTTGTCTTTCCTAACCTTAGTGTAGTGGAACTGCATGGGGTCATCAGTGGACAGGGACACGCACAGGCCTTTGTGAAGAAACTCTTGCATCGGGTTCTTTGAGTACTGCAGGAACAGGCTGTTGTTGCTCAGGGGCGACATGGCAATCGGGACCTGGGCCAGGTAGTACAGGTACTGCAACACCGGACTCTGGAGAGGGGGACATCATGTGGACACACCACAGGTTTAAGGTTTTTCTTTTTTGACAACTGGATAATACATTAAATGATCCAACGCAGCTTATGGGGACATAAGTACGGTTCAGTATTCTTCCAAAATATACTTGTTAATGTTACTTAGTAAAGGCGGGGATTGAATCAGCAACCATCCAGCAGGTGAAAAACCCCTTTGTTTTCGAGCCACAGCTGCCCATGCAGACAGAGAGTTTATACAGTATATTGTGGGATGCAGCAGTGTAGTCATTCAAATGGATCTTAATATTTCCCCCAACAGATATTACATAAGATTTGTGTCATATTATCTGCAGTGTCGGCAGTAACAGCTAGAAAACTCAGGAGTAAGGAAAAGTTGCCTTTTTAAAATGGAAAACGTTTGTCCTCGGGAGACATTTCTGTGCTTCACTGTCAGTTTACTGTCTGTGCTAGTTGTAAAGTAGGATGGTTGGGATCATGTCATTATTAAAGACCTTGTTCATCAAACAATAGTATGAATTTAGGGCTGCACCTTCTTCAGGTTGAGTCCGTGGGAGATGTTGTCAGCTGTTAGGAAGGCAGAGACCAGGTGGGTGATGGAGCCCGCTTCACCACAGTGGGGACGAAACTGGAAGGTGTTCAGTCCTCGGTCCCTGCAGAAAGAAAGGGGTTTGGTTTTGTGCAATAATAATAGAAACTCTGTTACTAAGAAGCTGTTCAGCGTTCCTGTGAGTGAAGCTGATGTCTCAATGTTCGGCCGTCGTTCAAAGAACTTACATGCGCAGATTGTTCAGCACCATGATGTTGGCATACATGTAGAAGAGGTAATAGGTGTAGGGAGGGTTGTCGTCTGCCGTCCACTCCTCAGGCTTCGGGCTGTTGTAGGAGAACATGTGGTCGCTGTGTTTGGACTCATCGTCCACGCTGTCAAATCCTGTCACCTGCAGGACCACAGAAATGACATCACACCAAATAATACGCAGTTCAACACAACGCTATTTCCAGTTTGTCTCCTCAGCCGCTGAAATGGGGAAAATAAAGGCGCTAATAAAAAGGTTGCTCATGAATTTACGTACATATTTTAGGAAAATGTGGATTGTTTTGTGCTTTTGAGGGTTGACTGTAGCTTCAAAAAGCGGGAGGAAAATGTTCTCTAGCATCTTGCTAAAGTTTGGAACCAGTTTCTTTGACCTGAAGATGTCACTGCAAGACAAAAGAAATGAAGTCAACCCTTCCTCTCATACAGGCAACAATTTATTCCAAAAACTGATCACCATTTAATTATCAAACCTTCTAGTTTTAAGCAATTAAGTATTCACAGCTTGGTGACTTGCTCACTGTCATCAAGCAGTGTTTCTAGTTTGTCCTGTTATGCTCTAACAGCGGGCATCTCCTTTCACTGAAAGCTTACTAGATCCTTGGAACTTGGATCATCCATCTCATGTTGGACGAGTGGACTTTGTGTTGGATGAACCACGTTGCAAGGCTGCTCCACTCTCGGGCAGACCTGCCGTAGATGGACAGACGTGGCTCTGCGTGCTGATACGTGCTCTCCTCCAGCTCTGCAGCAACTTCCTAAAATTTGCAACAACACAACACACACAGAGCGTTCTTGACATTTCTCGATAAAAACAGAAGTGAGCTGGTAGTCACTCAGTGGGCAGGAAGCAAAGTAATGCGTTTTGTAAACGCTGTCCTTGTTCTTCACAAAAGAACAAACTTGAACTGCACTATTATTGTTAATGCTCTTGATTTCTTTAATAGCGGTTTATGGGATAGGTTTTTTGGTTTATGTTCATCTTTAAAAGAAATGCCAAACACAAAAAGATGCTCATTTACTTCTGTCCAAGTGACACATGGAGTTTAACCCTTGTTCCTTTCAGTTTTACGCCTCTAAAACCAACATATCTTCACTGAAACTAGAGTTGAAGTTTACAAAATTTTCAATCTAATCAGACCAAAAGAAACCAACTTATCACACAGCTGTTTAACCTTTTATATACATTTAAATTCAGGATATTGGTGTTTTTATTTGTACTACACCTTGATGAGACGTGCAAAGTACTCTCCGTTAATGTAGTTGTCCGTTTTCAAGTAAATCTCCCGCAGTTCACTGGCTCCAACAGGATTATACTTTGAGTTGAACTTGTCAAAGCGGTGAAAGGTTTGTCTTCCCTGTGAGTGACGGGAGAGAGTGGATTATACGTACTCATAACAATTACAGTGTTTCTTTTTCTAAAATATTATAAGATTGCAACATTAACAGTGAACATGCCATACATCTACATGTGTAATGGAACAAATATTGAATGAAAGTAGTTTTAACAACATTAAAAGCTAGTTACAAAGTAATTTTGCATCAAGAAGTTGTTTTTTTTACAGACTGTATAACACTTGGTGCTCTTGTTTTAACTGTGAATGCTCTCTTACAGCATGCACGTCCAGTGAATCTACAGTAAGGTCATACGGGTCCATTTTGAGGTTCTTGAAGACTTCTTTGAGTGTGAGCTTCTGGCCTCCTTTCTCCAGAACCACCCGGTCTGCCTCTTTATGGTATGTCGTCTGAATAAATTTCAGCAGATGCTTCTGGTTCATGCAAGCTGCGGCATGTATGTGTGTGTCCACCTGCGTTTGGCACAAAGAAAATGATGTTATTGGAAAACTACACTACATTTATGAGCTGCTACTTTAGGCTCCAATTCACCTTCTAAAAGGCTGGATTAAAAAAAAAACCTTAACGTACCTTTCTAACATTGTAGAAGTCTCTGTGCGCGACCCTTTTCAGCTCTCTCAGCTCTGCCATTTCATTCAACATTTCATGGAGGTGGAATTTAGAAGCCAAGAAATTAAGTCGTCTGTGGCAGTAGGTTTTCCTGCAAAGAAGCACAAGCTTAAGCTGTAAGAAATGCTTTTCAGTCCTGGCCTGTTGAAATGCTCTCTCTCTGCAGTTCAGGTGGTGACATTATTACCACTATGTGCTGAAAGATTGCACTGATATGTGAGTCTGGTGTTTGTGTACTCACGTTGGGCCATCAGCTATCATCGCAAGTACGTGGCTCAGGTCTATAGCAAAGGTCTCAAGATCAGGATAGGGGAGGTTGAGGGGTTGTTGTTGTTTTAGTGCCTCTGAGTTTTCATACACGTTAAATATTCCATCTATCATCTTCAGCTCATAGTTCAGGTTCTCAGGGATACCCTCCATGGAGTATGGATCCTCTCCTTCACCAGGGAAAGGCCAGATGTCTGCAAATGATTGAAGCAGATAAATAAAACAGATTGAGGAGGATTCACAGTTTAGTAATATATAGATTAAAATTCAATATCTTTGGCTTAACATCAATCTATCCATTCATTTTCCTTTGCTTATCCATGGTCAGATTGTGGAGGCCACAGGTCTAAGAGGGAAATCCAAACAATTCTTTTCCCAGTGACACTCTCCAGCTCCTCCTTGGGATCCCAAGATGTTCCCAGACCAGGAAGGATTTATAATCCCTCCAGCGAGTTCTGGGTCTGTGTCAGGGTTTCCTCCCAGCGGGACATGCCCAGAAAAACTCCAGAGAGAAGCGTCCGGGAATCAACCAAATCGGGTGCCTGAACCCCCTCAGCTGGCTCTTTTTGATAAGCAGGAGCCGTGACTTTACCCCCCCCACGGATGACTGAGCTGACACCCTATTTAAAGGTTGGTTAGGGTTACAGAGGAAACTTCCTTTCAGCCATGTGTGCCCAGGATTTTGTTCTTTTGGTTATGATCCAGATCTCATGACCACAAGTGAGGGTTGGAACATAAATGAATTGAAAGCTTTGCCTTTCAGCTCAACTCTGAGAAACACCCTTGTTACTGTAGCTGGGGCCCCAATCCATCAATCCATCTCCTGCATCATTCTGCTGTTGCTTCTGAACAAGAAACCCAGATACTTGAACTCTTTTGCTTGAGACAAAGAGTCATCGCCAACCCAGAGGAAACATTACATTTTTTTCCTGCAGAGAACCTTGACCTCAGACTTAGAAGACCTGACTCTCACCGTAGTCGCTCCAATCTTAGCTGCAAACCACAGTGCACACTATGGTTAATAGCTTGAAGTCACCCACAGAACCAAGTCATATGTAAAAAAGCTTAGATGAGGCCATAAGGTTCCCAAATCAGACACCCTCTTCTCTATGACTACGCCTTTAGATCCTATCTGTGAAACACTACAGACAGGATTGGAGACAAGGGGCAGCCCAGGTGGAGTCCAGCTTACTTGACTCTGTTCTGAGAATACAGACCCATCCGTCAGCTTTGGTTTTACAGTAATCAAGTAACAGCCGCTACAGACTTCCTTAGATAACACCACTGGATAAATGCACTGATTAGCACTGGTTTGGAAACCCCCAATCAGGTCTGGATGACGCCCAGAGTATTTATGTATTTAATTAGGTAGACTCAGCTACAGATTTTCTTTTTTTTTTTCAATACACTGACACAATGCATAGATGCATAGTGTTACACTCACAACATGGCGTAACAGTCAGTGATGTGTTGCTCCTGTCTGAGCCTGTAATCAGCAAGACTCAGATCCTGTTTTTCCTTTTAGGTCTCTGAAGTGGTGGTATGCTTGCATCATACTTCTTCAACATTACTTAACACACTTGAAATGCTCTATTCAGTCACAGGCTCAGACTTTAAAAATGCCTGACAGTGATAACTATAAAGCAGATTTATATGACCGATCACATTAATTTAAACTCTATATTTATAATTTTTTTAAGCTCATTTGGCTTTACATATTGCACCAATGGATTGATAAAATTCATACATTAACTGAGCTGTTTCAAGGAGTAGATCCAGAAAAAGCTTCTGGATGTGTGTCTTGTTATCTGGAGTTTGGAGTAGTCTGACCTTGGCTAACACACACTTCACTCTTCCTCTGATACAGATACAGAGAGAGCCTAAAATAGCTTTAAAGAGCTGAAACACTGTTTGGTCCTCTGTACCAACTACAACAAAGCTAAACAAACTGTAGTATGCAAACATCCTTGCACTATAGTTAAATCTGTTGATTTGAACCGAGCATAGAAATGTTCATACTGGGTAAGACCTCATCCTCCTCGCTCCACTTCACATTTTCAGCATTACGGAGGAATTGGGCAGTGGTTCTTGGGAAGCGGTGGTATGCCAGCCTGGAGTACTTCTCTCGGATGTAGAGGGCTTTAAGGAGACCCTCGGTTGCTTGTTCATAATCCTCAACTGTGATCTGGAAACATTGGAGAGGTTTATACCTGTTAGAGAGCTGACAATTCATGAAGTTAAAATGATTCATTATCCCTGGCTGCCATGAAGTGTGGGCAATAATGTAATTTATAGTGTGTGTGTGTGTTCTTGGTTTCTGTTACCTTTTTAAGGATCTTTTCCGGTACAATCACCTACCTTCTCAGGACTACTAGTTCTTATTGTGCCAAAGTGCGATAGAACATCATTAGGTTAGAGATTGGGTTTAGAGCTACGATGTAAATCAAGTTTATTTTAGGGTTAGGTCACAGAAATGAATAGAAGTCCTAATAAGGGCAGAAATACAGATTTGTGTGTGTGCTCGTGCATTCATTTGTCTGTCAGCAAAATATCTCATGAAGCAGTAGATGCATTTTATTGAATTTCTCATAAGGTAATTATAGGATGTACATCTACAACTGACTAACATTTGAAGTCAACCGAATTCAACATGGCCGCCACAGCTGATCAACCTTGGCAAAGACAAAAATGACTATAACTCAGATCATTTTACAGGTATTGAGAGTTGATCCTAGCACATATTCCTTTTGTTTAAAACTTTGGAATACACTTTCCATCAAGGGATGCAAGTCCAGAGTTTTAATTTAGTTTTTACACAGATGTTTGGGGTTATTAAGGTAAGTATTTTTTTTATTTTCTATGATTGGGCATTACAGTTTGTCTCACTCTACTTCTCTCCTCAGTAGATAGTTTTTTTATTTATCAGGTACCTACTTTTGGTAGGATTGTTTTTATTACAAGCAGATGTGCAACAGGTGTTTTTTTTTTTCCTAATGTGTAGTAGTTGCATACACAGTACATACCCCTGCGCAGTAATCCCCGCTGATGGTTACTCTCTGGAAGTCTGGGAAGTTCTCCAGGGAAAAAGGTTCAATGATGCCTGCGGAGGGCAGAGGGGACGCTAAGGATCGATTCCAGTCATCAGGCGGCTGCGACACTGACTGTGAGCGCTTCAACAAGAAGTTCTTCTTCCTGTTGGGACAATCACAACGATCACTCTACTGATAAACTAAGACCCCCTGCTTTACGTTCATAAAACTGCTCATTTCCGCTGTTGTCGGGGTATCTAAAGGGCCAAATGTTTTCAGGTGTGGGGGGCCATGTTTAAAGATCTGTCCACCTCCCACCTCTGAACAGACTCCTGAGACTGCTGCTCGGCCAGCTCCTTCTGCAGCTCCCTCTCCCTGTCCTCGTGCAGGCCGATTGGACAGTCTTCTGGGACGGAGAACAGCGCCAGAGCATCCTTGGTGTTTTCCTGTTTCAGGGCACAGGCGTATACCTTCTCCGCCATCAGACGCACCCTCTCGTCAGCCTTGCTTATCGACATCTTTGGGAAGAGCCGCGGCATCTCTGGAGAGAGGTTAGAGTCTCAGTAAGCTTGTGTTTCAAAAGGCAACCTTGAATACACGCCATAGCTCATAATTGGTATTTAAAACGTGAAGTAAGAACTCGTTATTGCTGGACCAAACAAGGATATTTTACAAATTAGATGCATTTCTTTTGTGAAATTTGGGGATTGTTGGCATGGCAAGAAATCTATTACAGATTACAGTCAATAGCAGGAGGTGTTGACAGTAGGCAGCCTGTTCATTTTTGTTTTTCTAAATCTAAGCAAGGCGTTGATATAATCTTTCATCAGTTTAATGTGATAACATATGGTATGACCTAAACATCTAAGAAACACATGTATCACAAAGATAAACTGGAGACCGTTTAATCGGAGTTTGGAGTTGGAAGGGAGCGCTGCTCTGCGGCGCCTCATCCTCACCTACGTTTGTAAACACGTCTTGAGAGGCTGACTCATATTTCTGCACTTGATACTCAATCTGCCAAAGTGCCCTGCAAGTTACAGTCAACACACTTAGTCCCCATCCTCTGTGTGCCAGGTCGGTACTGTGACCCGTCGGCTCGATGCAGAGTCAGGTCTTGATTCTTCTGCCATCTACAGATGCAGTCCTGTTTGATGTTAATTTATCCTTTCATCACTCCGGCTGCTTTACCCATACAACAAGATATTATGTTAAGGGTACAGCTTGACTGAGTTTATGATGAGGTTTATTTATGTACCTTTCTCCCTCCATTTTCACACTGGGACTATAAAAATTGTGGTAATTTGTACTTCACATAACGTCTAATAACTCTACCTTAAATGAACATGTGGACTAAAGTTAAAAAAGAAAGAAAGCCTGACCGAGCAGTTACAACTCCAGCATACCAAAACAATCCAGTTCCCAGGCCTCAAAAAAAAGTTTTTATTGTAAAATGGAAAAAAAGCCTGACCCGGCTGTCAGGACTGCAGTAGTTCCCAGGACTTAGTCTTGTTTATATGGACTGCCAAATGAGGCCTGGTGCTATTTTTAACTCAGACACAGAATTTGTATTTCGATCAGAGCGGTTGAACAACAGCAGTCTTTTTTTATTTATTTATTTTTATTTTATTTTAACTTGGCCCGAGGCCTTAACTCATGTGAAAGCTCCTGTTGCTGTCCAGTGTCCTGTCTGTGGCGGAGATGTTTGGCTATTCTGCTCATCGTGTCATCACTGCTGCTGATATTATTGTTGCAGTTCAGAATGTGGGTCACTTGGACAGCTCTAGTATTGATTTATCTGGAGATATTTGAATCAACAAGCACAAGACAAGGTGTGTGTGTGTGTGCAAGCGCGCCACTGTATCAAATAACTAACTTCTTGGCTGCTGCCTACAAACCACGTGCAACTCTATCTGACCGAAACATTCAATAATCTTGGCACCTCCAGAGGTGACTCCAGTGCCATTTGCCCTATTTGCTGCTCAGGCCTTGGAAAGTACTTTTTGAAGGTGTCATTCAGGCTTCACCTCTGAACACGTGTACATTCTCCCTGAGCGGGAACAGCTGAGCAGCTTTGTGGATGACCTTTTTATCTCACATCAGCTAAAGAAACCTGACCTGCCCATCACAGTCCAGCTTTGGTTTGGGCGCTCTGTCAATTCTTATTTCGCAAAATATTAAAGTTACTCAGATTGTCCTGAAGTGTATCAAACGGTGCAGTTTGATAGAGTTTACTCCAGTAGCTTCACAGATATATTATTATGCAGTTCTGAATTGTGGGTACGCACTCAATGTAAACAAAGCATTTGGCTGAATCTGCTGAAACCCAAGTGGAAGCTTGAGTCACATGACTGACCTACATTAGGCTGGACGTAGTCTGTGTAGGTAAACAACAAAAATGGTGGATTTGGGCAAACATGGTTTTTGCTAAACTTCTGCTATACTGGTAGGTTAGGCTGAAACGACAAACTTCTCTTTTTATCTGCGTACTTTACTCAACAAATCTGAGCATAAAAAAGGAACCAAAACATCAAAATTAGCTGACTTCTTCCTCCCAAACAGCTCTTCCACGGTCATCCCCACTGTTGACCTTTTTTTAGTGTCCTCAGCCATTTCCGTTGGTAAACAAACACACGCGGCTGCCACTCACAGATTTCCTTTAAAAAAAATTTTTTTAATTAAACACACGTTAACCATTAACATGAGAAAAACATTGTGTGGATTTTATTTCTTTATGACTTTATTTTGACCGGTCTTCATGACTTTGCAGTGAGTATTAAGTTGCCGTACCAACTAAGTTCAGATGTTTTTGAACAAACAGCTGGTTATTCAAGATAATTATTACTCAGAAAATAAACTGTCCATCTAATTTTATCTCTGTTGTCCTCCAGCCAACAGCTAATGAAAGAACCTCCATAAAACTCTGCACGTATCTGTCACCACATTTCATCTGAGCATCACTTTACAGATTTATAATCCACCGATTCCACACTCTTACCTTCTGCTGTGATTTGAGCCATGTTTGGCTCTCAGTATTCTCCTGTTGATTCAAAATGTTTTCGGCTTGCACAAATCTCAATTTGACTGTTTTGGACGCTAAACTCTCATCTTCAGTATCGCCATTTTATTAAACCGAAACGGTGAAGTTTCGCAAGTTTCTGGAGCTTCTGGACTTTTAGGAGGTGTCTTCAGGTCTGATGTCTGTCTTTGTGTCTGTGATGCTTCTCTTCATGCTGCTCGCTCTGACTGCCTCGGCTCGGTTTTGCTCTGCTGTTTACGTGGTCCACCGACTGTATCTATAATGCAGCTGCTGGCTGCCGCTGTCTTAAGTGTCCCTTTCTGTCTCTATTTTGGGATGTAGAGAGCATCATAGCAACTGGGGCCTCTAATCCAAGCTGGTATGTCAAACCTGAATAGTAACATTTGACAGGCTGTCTGTGATCTCGGGCAACACGGAGGAAATGAAATATTGATGTTCGTTAGGACAATCTGGACGTTTTATCATTGGGAAAGGTTACCGTTTCATTAGGACGTACAGATGGATGTGGAAAGGTTTGAACAGGGACAGATTCCCATCATTCTTGGCTCCATTTTCCATCAAACCCAAATTTTGAAAGGGATTTTTACTTTTTTTTTTTTAATGTAAATAAAAAAGTTTGAAGGAAATTTAGAAATTTTACTACCTGAAATTCCAACATCCATCAACTCTCTTCTCTGAAGCCCCAAAATAATCTACTTACCTTTCTAATAATCTAAGCTGACAAAGTACCTACGACACGTTTTGCTCTCTAAAGATCGTAGAAATAATTTTTAAAAATTGTTTGCTTGCAAAATCTTTGAAACGTTAGTGTGATGTCACACTCTGAGTTTAAGAGGCTGTGGGAAAATCATCGAAAATCATTAAACTGCAGTTGTGCAAAAAATAAAGATAGCAAAATGCTGGTTCAGTCATATAAAGTCCAACTTTGAATGTTTTTACTGTGAAATATGTGAGCTGTAGAGTTCCAAACCGGGTGGGGTTTTCTCAGTCGTTTCACCAAAATCACATTGTTTCTTTAGAAATATTTCCCAGTGTTTACAAATTTTGTCTATGCTTTGTGATTTCCTGCAGCCTAAAGCCGTAGCACACTGTTCTCAGTCAAGCAGCACAATGTATTTTTTGCACAGGTTCACTCAAAGCTGCAGAAGGAGGAGTAAATCAAAAACAGTGACAGGAATGGAAGAATAATAGTAGTAATAAGTAGTGAGGGTGCTTCGATGTCTGTGTCTCTGCACCTTTTAATTAGACCAAATAACAAAAGCTTTTAAAACTTTTAAGAAGATGACTGTCCAAAGCTGGAGGTCGAGAACTTCAAAAAATTTAATAAACATAAAAAGAGCAAAACGAAACAAAAACTGGAATGAACTTCATACATTTTACCAGCTCAGTTAATGAGATTATTTATTTAAAAATAATATCTCAGGCATGTCCACCAAGCGTTTCTTTAGCTAATGTATATACTAACAGCTAAACTACTGTCTTACTATTAAAATATATTTTTCCTGCTGAAGGTAGATTATAATAGTTTATCCAGTTGTTTCTCCCATGTTTACAGCTGAAGACGGATTGTTAGTCATGAATTTCTTTAACAAATATTTCACTTAATCTTCATGGGAATAACAGAAAACCTCCTTTTGTCCCCTAAACTGAAATAGGTGAATTAATGCATGGACAGTGGCATAGTGCAGAGTATTGGTTAATTTACTTACTTCTCTTTTAGCAGCATTTACACCATTTGTATTTCAACTTCTTTGTTCTGATTAAGGAAGGAAGTAAAATAATCTAGTGGTGCACAGCTCCACACATAACAGTGCTGATAGTTACAGGAGCCATTTATTAGCTCTTCTGGCAGTTTGTGTTTTGGTAAATCTATGTAAATCAGCAAGATTAGGGCCGTGACGGTTTATAGTCCAGTCCTCTTTATAACAGACCGGTCAAAAGAACACCACACGGTACTGTGTGCAACTGGGAGGTTACTCTTTTTTAAATGTTTACAGACACTGCACATTTTTTGTTGTTGAAAAATTGTGAAATCAGCGTTACATTTACATGAATATACAGTTAGTGTTATACCACACCCAGTGTAATGTGGTGTTATCAACATGCACTGACAGGCTGGTCAGAGGGAAAACCTTCCTTACAAGGGGAACACAGTCAACTCTACATGGATGGTACTTCCATCTCCAGGTTAAGATGTTTTAGTCAAACTGAAGGCAGTTTTACTTTACTCCCTTTCAAACATCCTGATGTGGACCTGATGTGTTGGTTTGTTTTCCTCCAAGGAAAAGGACACACCTTTCTTTATCTCTGACTGTCCTAAATCAACTCAGAGTAAAAGTTATTAAAAAGTACAAGTCAGGTGATGGAAACAGAAGGATTTCCAAGGCCCTAAACATTGCCAGGGGTTTGGTTAAATCCATTATTAAGAAATGTAAGGAGCATGGGACGTGTAAATCTACCAAGACCAGGCTGTCCTTACAAACCGAGTGAGCGTGAAGAAGGCAAAATAGTCAGACAAAGACACATGTGAGCTCTCTGAAGGAGTTAAAGCACCAGCAGGTGAGATGGGAGAGACTTTGCAGAGCCTTTTGTTTGTTCTATTAATATAGTTTGTATTTCCCACACCTACCTGCCTGTAAACACTTACCTGTAGTTTATTCTTCTATTTCAACCATCCACCATGACACACTGGTCCATTTTGGGATAAACTAAACATGGCAGAGTAGTCTGACACGTCACGTTTTATTCTTTGTTGATAACATTAGGACAGCGTATGCCCTCTTGTCATTACACCACTGTGTTTGGGCATAGAAAGACTCGCAGAGGGAGAGTAGCTTCTGAAGGCAACGAAGGAAAAGGCGGTACTCACAGCGCTCCATCCTCTTGTATACACAGCTAAATCCAAAGTATGTCTGAGTTTATATATGACTCATTTAACCCAAATAATTTGGCTTCAAACAAAAAACAATATTTACACATTCCAAGGATCCAGACCAGCTGTTACATTAGTCCTTTCGCTGATATGGCAAAAAGGAATAAATCACATAGTTTAGATATTCTTTACGGATAAAGATGCTCCTCAGAGAGGAAAGTGTCCGGCCTGTTTGTTTAATCGACTCACTTTCACTAAACTACTGATCCAGGATTAAGCTGAAAATCCTTTCTTCTTCTTCTCCTTTTTTTTTTCTTAAATCAATTTCCTGATCTTGAGAATAAACAAGGAACTAAGTTTTCAAAACTACCAGTTCTAAAACGTCTCTGCAGCTGCGTCTGACAGCAAACTGGGACACGTGCTTCTGCTCTCCAGCGGAGCATCGTGTTTTATTAGTTTGATTAAAAACTGGGCACAGTTTTCAGTGCTTAAGATTAACCACGTTGCCAACAGGTGACTCTTAAATATTAAATAAAACCAAAAAGTTGCGTGGAGTTGTACAAACAAACTTCTTTTCAGTCCCACTGATAGAACTGGTTTGTGTCTTCAGGTATGTAATGAACTGTGGTAAATCTGCAGTTATCACATTAGTTAGAGTTAGTTCTTCTGTAAAAAAAAAAAATGTTTGTTTTGACTCACCTTTCCCAAAGCATGGCGAGGACTGCTGCTTAAAAAAAGGCTTGCTCCTTTGGCTCATTTTGATTGATCTGAGGGAAAGACAACTTTGGTTAATTATAGCAGGGTCAGTCAAAGTCCTTTTTCTAAACAGAATTTCTAATACTAGTCTCCAGATATACAGTATGTCCTCACGTTTTATTCACTCCATTGCTTTTTAGTTGACCACTCCGAGAAACTTGACAAAGCAGGGATTTAGATAATTAAAATGTTTGATGAGCACCCTTTATGAAGAACATCGCTAACATCAGTCAGTTTACCAAATCAGCCTCATTTCTCACAGGCAAAACAACAAACCCAGGGCTAAAACACTTCTTTTTTGGGGGGTTTCTTTTAATTGAAGCCATTTCCGGACAGCTGCATGTCACTTTTGCCCTGGCTGTGTTCAGACTAACCATTAGCTCACCAGTCAAATCAAATTTAAAGCCTTTTTTTATAACAGAGCTGTTTACAACAAGTCTGATAAGAAAGTATTCTTTTAAAAGCACACGGCTCTAGCGGCGGAAGTCTTTAAGCAACGGTTTGATTACAGATAAATATGATTACAGATGCATTTCGATTATCTTGTTGCATCCCCTCCCCTTGGTAATACTTCATACTTGTAAAGCAAAGTATTAGTACACTTGCCATTAATTTACTTCTAGTTGTATGTCTGTCAGCCATCGTGTCGGTGTGTGTGTGTGTATTATGTGCACACTGGGCTCTGCACTTCCACGCTTCTGAGTCTCACCTTTTGTGTTCCTCCACTTTACGTCATTAGCTATTGTTAAAGTGTCGGGTTTTGTATTTCAGTTTACTGTCTGCATGTTTTCTGTTTGAGTCTTTGTTCAGTTATCTTTATCTTAGTTCTTGTTGTTCACTATTCACTCCTCCTCAGTCACTCACTCGCCTTCCTGCATGCCCATCTCCACCTGTCCCTACCTCTCATAATCATTCCACCGGTGCCCACTTTCCCAATTACCTCCTGTGTTTAAAAACCCGGTCATCTCCTCCACTAGTCGCTAAATCATTGCTTCTCCGTTTCTGTTTTCTCGCCCTGTGCCCGTTTCTGTTTGTCTTATACCTTGTCGCTCCATGTTATTATTTCGTTTGCATTAGCCTTTGTTGCCACGTCAGCTTTTTGTTTTGTTTATTTTCTTTATTTAAATAAAATAGTTTATTTAAAATGAGTCTGCGCTCTGGGTTCACCTTCGTCTCCACGGCATCTGACATAAAGTGGAATTTTACAAATTGAAAATCCATTCAGATGCTTCTGTGTCTAAAAATAGATTTTAGCCCCACCCCTAAATGGCTATACAAGTTACATCCTAAAGTGTTTTGGTACTTCCTGACTGCCTTCAAGTTTGACTCATGGTTGTTTGATAATGTATTAGTGATTAAAAAAAATCCCCAGCAACAACAGAGATTACATCAAATGCACAAAGTTGGCAGGGACTTGTCTGCTTTACTAAATACTTATTTTTGTGTTCTTTCTCACCGTCACAGTTTAAACCCAGGCGGTTTGCTGTTGTCTCTCTTGCTGCATCAGAGCATGCAAACTGTTCAGGCATCAGTTTTATTTGTATAGATCTGCATCAGATGCAAAGATATCTGTTAAACACTCCTCCTTTTTCTTGTCACACCTGCCAAACCATGAACACACTTATGCAGGTGGACCGACAGTTTTATATCAAGTAACTTGAAAAACAAGTCTTGCCCAATAAGACATGCAGCTTGAGGCTGGATTAGTTCCTGTGTACTTGACCAGGCTTGTCTTTGTGCTGGGTGAAAACTATGACAGGAACTTAGAAAACTCAGATAACCGCTGAGCAAACGCAACAGAAGAGACTTCGGCTCCCAATAAAAAACCTCCCAACTATTTATTTTAAGGCAGACATGAACACTAAACATCACTAACAGTCATGTCAGAAAACTACAAATTAAAGAGACTTTTAAATACTCTAGGTTCCTCTGACAAAACAAACAGGCCGAGAAACAGCCCTGTGCCTCATGACCCACAAGGCTAATTGCACCTACGATATGTCGATTAGCAGTTCCATGCAAATGCAGACAAGTCACTGGAGGAATGTAAGGTAAAGAAAGATAGAGGTTATAATAGACTTATTTCAATGTAATACAGTGAAAAGTTTTGACAGTATTTTACTTACTGTTGTGTGAACTTACTGCAGGGTTGTGCACAAATAAAACCTCTTGAGACTGTAGAGAGCCCTTATTAGGCGCAGCCCTGTCAGCGCAGCCTCCTCCTTGCAGAAGCACAGCTGGTTCACTCTTTCACTGCCAGGCTGAAGTGCAACAGCGCGCACAGCTTCTAGCTCCCTTTTCAGGAAGTGATGCGCATCTCTGTGCAGTAGAGGAAGTGCTGGAGGAAGCCTGTTAGCCTTTTAAGAGCATGAAAAAGCTATTTTTAGACCACACCCATTTTTTATTTTTTTTTTGGTTCGTTTATGAAGTGTGGGTGTGTGCGGTTCATTGTGTAGCAGGCTGGCATTATTTGGCAAGTTCCTGTTAGGAGAACTGACAAAACGAGTTGGCATGTCAGCCGCGTTGAAGAAACAAACAAAAAGATGTTCGACCTGTGATGCAGCACTGCTGGGTCACTTTGAAAACATCATTATGACAGCAGGAGATCCAAAAGTCATTTTTGATTGCATGATAGATTGCAGCATTTAGGAAACAAGTTGTGAAACACTTAAACATTTTGTTTCTGCATAAATGGGACCAAATATAATTAAACTGAAGCTCAAACTCAAAAACCAAACATGCATAATTTACTCACTATCGTCCACCTGTTATGACGGCGGGTGATTGTGTAAATGTCTGTGTGGGATTTTTGTTTTTAAGAACTTTATTTAAACAAGAACAACCCCACAGCTCCCCCATCCACCCACTGTCCAGGCCAAAAAAAAAAGTACATAAAGACAACAGGTTCTGTGACCACTCACTAACATGCACAGGACTGTGCATTGATGTAGCATAAAAATGCCATCAGTAATGAATCCAGCAGGTCTTTTCTCACACAAAGACTCACAAAGTATAAACAAAAGCTAGTTTATTAATGAATTCTTTAAAAGGAGCACGTTTAATAAATTTACTCTTATATAATAAGTTTGACTCTCCATTGACAGAGTCCCAGACTCACTTTCTTTATTATCTGTGAGTTTTATTTAACTCCAAATATCATGTTTACTTCTAACATTAGTTAAAAAAAAAATAAACTATATACTTTCTGGTTTTTACATCCAGCCCCTAAATGTTAAGGACAAACAGTTAAAAAAAAAAAAAAACGCACAAAAAACTGTTCTTCTTCCGAACTTGGTTGATAAGCCCAGTTTAGTCGCAGGCCTTTCTATTAAACTACTCTTTGTTTTGAGAAGGACAAAGCTTACTAGACTTTCCTATCAGGAAATGTTTCCAGGATTCTTCCCAGCATCCATGACCCGTGAGAAGCTGTGGAATCCACAAGCAAAACAATATCTCTAGGGAAAAAAACAAAAAAAAACTTCTCTTTGTTTGGTTCCATTTGTGGCGTTCCTGAAGCAGTTGAAGATATTCTCAGACTCAACATTTCCAAAATAAATCTGCAATATATTGGACTTGTTTCCATCGTCTTCTTATGTACAGGTCGTCCTTTACAAACAGACCAGATGGAAGAGCAGGTTCATTTGGATCTTCAGACAAAGCAGTGAGAACTCGGTCGTTCAGAATAGCCTGAGTTTCACTAAGAACTGTTTAAAGTCTGCTGTCATCCAAGCATCTTCATCATTCGAAGAATGTGTTCCCAAACGCCACCATGGTGCGTGGCTAACAGAGGATCAAAATTCCACTTCATTTCATGCTGAAGTAGTGCTCCTTGTGTTTTGTTTTGCTTTAATTTTTGCTAGGGTCTCTCTCAGTTCCTCTTCTGCACTGACAGAATTGGCAGCATTATCAGAACAGATATGAGTGACTCGGCCCCGTTGCTCATGAATCATCTCAGGTCATCAGTGCACAAGTCTGTGTCCAACCAAGCATCCATTTCTATGTGAACGGCTCTGCTGGCTAAAATAAATATCACACCAAAACTGTTGCAAAAACTTTTCTTTTTTCCCCTCAATTGGACCTAAATAGTCCACTGCAACAAGGAGGAGATCAACTGGCAGATCTGCCATGTTTTTGTTCACTTGCTCTTCCCCTGTAATGTTTACAGGCAGCACAGTTGGACTACGCTTCTATTGCAGAGTTTGCATTTGTAATCCAATATTTCCTTCTAACTTTGAATAGGAGGTAGTTTTTCCCCACTGTGACCCAGCTGTTGGTGAACATGGTGAAAGATGAGTGTTGAAATATGGTGATCTTTTGAGATGATAAGGGGACGCTTGTCGTCTTCTGGCAGCGCTGCTTCACCTTGTCATCCACTAACCTACAACAGGCCATCCTGCAAACATGGATCAAGTTCGTAAATACAACTACCCTTATTAATGACACTTTCCAGATGAAAGGGCACCTTTTTGAACGTCTTATACTGAGTATAGCAAATGATGCGTATTTCTGCCTCTAAGAGGTCGTCTGCTAAGATACTTTGAGACTTGCAAAAATCTTTAATCTTCATTTCCAGCTGCACTGAAGTGGGCGATGCATTTATGCAAGAAGCCCGCAGCTCGTTTCTTCTTCGACTTAACATCACAAGGAGCCTTTTAATCTTAAGGACCCAGGCAACAGCAGCTTGAAGCTTCCTCCGGTCTGAGAAGCAAGTGAGGAGCTTGTCAGTAGCATCAGGCGAGTCTTTGACAGTTACAGTGTTTATGGTGAAATCTCGTTTTACTCCTGGGTCATCCAGTGGAAGGAGATTTTCCACAATGTTTTCTGGCCAATGCTCATCTGACTTCTAGAGAAAGTCGGGCCCGTAATCCATCTACTGCCCATGAGCAGCTCCTCAACCTTTATACCTCTGGTCTGCTGGATTATCTTTGGTGTTACCACAACGCCACTTTTGTTGCATCTTTAATAGTTAAAATCCCATTTGCCACGAAGGTATGAAAACGCTTATCCTCATTTTATATGTATTTCAACACAGGCAGTCTGTCCAAAACACAGATTCCTTCAACTGCAGCTGCAGTTCTGCCTTTAACATCCTGTCCATACGAACTGAGAGGACTGCGGCTGCCAGCTCTAGACGTGGAATAGTTGTTAGGATTTGGCTTTTCTGAGTTATTTTTTGGATGTGTTCCCTGTGCCCTCTGTGTTCTTTGTGCTATCACTCACTCTCCCTCAGTAGTTCCCATGTCAATCTGCCTCAACCACCCACACCTATCCCTTGTTTGTCACCTGTGTTTGTTTTCTAATCACCCTCCACCTTTAAAACCTGCTCATCTTCCTCACTGACTCACTAGTTCATTGTCGTTGACATGCACTGCCTGGTTTTCCTCGTGTCTCGCCCCCCGTGTTCACTGCAAGATTGGATTTTTGTAAGTTTGCTTTTTAACTTTGCTGCCACGTCAGTCTTTAGTTTTTTTGTTTCTTTTAAAAAATAAATTGTTTTTTCTTTGGAGCTCCTCGTGTGTCTGCATTTTGGGTCTAAACCATCCAACCATCTAACCTGACAATAGTAACCTGTTTCAGTCGAGTAACTCCTGTCTTTCTAAGCGAAAAAAAAGCAACAAACATCATGTTTGGTATTTTCCAGTCGTATGTAGCTAACAGCGTTGTATCCATTTTCCCTTGCGTCAGAAAAGTGATGCAACTGAGCTGCCATGATGTGTCCAAAGATACGCGGCTTCATGCAGCTCTCCACTTTGAATTCAGACGACTTCCCAACTTTCTCGAGCCAGTTCATCCAGAGTTGCTGTACGTCATCAGGTAAGGTGTTGTCCCAACCACAACTTCTCCTGCAAAGCTCCAGGAGCAAAATGTTTCCAGCTAAGAGGACTGATGCGACAAATCCCAAAGGGTCATACTGAACTGAGAATAGGCAGCATGCCAACATCTTCAACTGGAAGGTATCCTTTTTAATAGACCATTCAAGATAAAGAGCTCTCTTCATGGGAAGATTATCCCTATCCAAGTCTAATTTTATTTTTTTTAATTCCTTGGCTCTTTGTTGCCCTGGAATTGTCTAGATTAGTAAAACAAAACCCTCCTCTTTGACAGAGGGAAGTAAGCTCTTTGATCAGTTCAATACTCTCTGTCTGGGGACATACTCGTCAAACAATCATCCGCACACAAAAAAGGCTGTGACTCAGTTCATTTTTAAGATACTTAGCCAAAATGTAATGCAGTAAGAGCCCAAGCTCCGAGCACTGACTGATCACACAATATCTTTGAAAATTTGCCGTGCAAGTCAGCAGGCTTTATGCATTTTTATGTTAGTTTATTTATTGAAAATAATTAATTTTTTATACAGTTCATACGTGTGAATAGTTCCTCTGAGATTAACAGTAAATTTAAAGATGAAATCAGAGTCCAATGTTGTCAACCAGTGAGATGACAGTTGTTGATTTTTATTTAAACCAGGGCTTAAAGCAAATGTTCAATCAGATTGGCCATCTTTCTGGTAAACAAGACCAGTCTGTTTTATATTTTATTAGTATTATTACATCAGATAGATTGTTTTTTTTCCCCAGCATTGTTATCCAGTGCTTCAGTATGTCATTAATGACTTATACATTTTGATTGAGAGATATAAACTATGATCATCTTGTGATGAGGAACAAAGTTATACCTGTTTTGGCCAAACCTTCAAAATAACATTACGTGTGAGCTCCTGCAAGAGTGATGTGTTAGTGCTCAGAATGAGTTGAGGATGACTCTCAGCTATCACCACATCAAACTTTAGCTCTGTATCTGTAAAACCAACTGAGTTATATTAATTCTTGGTTGCTGAGTTTGCTTAGCTGTGGTGGCCATCTTGAATCAGGGTGACTCTAAACGTTAGTCAGTTGCAGATGTACATCCAGTGATTACTTTCTGAGAGTTTCAATAAGTTCTGTCCACTGGTTCATGGGATATTTTAAAAACCAGCAGACACACAAACAAAGGGAATTACAAGGCATTCATTAAAAAATACATAAAAATGGTAAGCCAAGATCAGGGAGTAAAAACTAAACATGCCTGAGGCTTAACTCAAACCTGGGTGTGACATCTTACTGAGAATAAAAGCCAAAGGGTTCTGTCAGGGTTTTCTTGGACGTGTAACACTTCTGAGAATGGTCGGATCACATTCTGTGAACCAACACACAGACTCCTGTCAGATTATGCCTGAACAGAACAAGCTCACAAGCTGGGACTGGCCCCCAGGCCATCAGCCGACAATCACTGATTTAAAGTCTTCATAGGTGCGAGACTTGAGGCGTAACCTCTCTTTAGCTGGCAGATTAACTTAAGGGTGCTGCTCAGGATGTCAGTCGTTCTGGCAACAATTGCAGTCATTTAATACTTGAAAACAACTTCAAAAATTTCCATGGCTCTGAACGTTGTCATTTCTCTCTCAAAAATGCTGATTTTTTATTATTATTATTATTATTATTATTGTTGTTGTTGTTAAATTAGTAGAAAAGAGAAATATAAAATTGACACTTGTATTTTTTTGAAGGCAAAAAAAGGAGAAGTTGACTGAACTTGAACTTATTTTTGTTAGTGAATTGATATGTGTGTGTGTTTTGTACAAGCTCCTAACCCTGATGTGCGTTTCATCAAACAGCCCAAACAATGTTGGGAAGTCGAATGTGTCGTTTCCTCTCCAACTTATTTTTGGACCCTAATCATGAAATAAACAAGAAGCCAATGAGCTGATGATGCTAATCAACCTTGAATATGTTAGAAAATGGCTCTGTGCCCATATCTATAAACTCAGAGGAGCAGTTCATTTTGTTTTTGTAGGTTTTCTGTGAAGTGCATTAAAAGTCACAGCTATGCAGAAATATAGAAAGTTGCATGTTGTGAATATATTCTCTGGCTTTTATACCCACTGCGTTGACTTTCTGGTTAAAACTCTGAGGGGGATTGCAAAACGTATATTATTGTGACAGATCTCACAATAATATAGTTAATTTTTCTTTTTCAATTAACGAATGACGAAGCCTGGATGGGTGAGCTTGGTCTGTAGCCCCACCATGTGGTTTGAGAGGAATGTTTTCTAGTCAGTGTCCTAACTTTAACTGCATGTGTTTTCACTCCTCTGTAGTGCACATAGAGCATACAAGCATTTGGGTGCCAGGTTTTTGTTTTTATAAAAAAATATTGGGTTTTAGTGAAATTTTATTTGAAATTTTTCATAAAATTTGTGGTAATTTCAAACCATTCTGAAAGAAATGTTGCTTGCCATAGCTTTAGGTTCTGAAAAAACATTCACTGTCTATGAAAATAACCCCCCCCCCCAGATGTTTTATCCTTTTATTGCTGTTATAAATCAGTCGTGGTCAATATAAACTAACCTTTTTGACCAGCAAATGATAAAAAAGAACTCTAATGACAAAATGAAATGATTTCTACAAAGTGATGCCAATTAAATAAAAACATGTAATGTAAAATAAGTGATTGCATAAACACTCGCCTTATTAAAGTGACCGTCCTAATTCAACAGAGGGCTGGTAGGTAGGTAGGTACATTTATTTATATAGCACTTTTCAGCACAAGGCGACTCAAAGTGCTTTACAACACAGAACAAAATTACAGACAAAGTTACAGAACATGATAATGAAACAAAATTACAGACAGGTACAAGATACAATGATA
>NC_051440.1:4489079-4553454 GCF_001649575.2 Kryptolebias marmoratus
GGTACACAGTCTTCCACTCCTGCCAGGAATCCACTGTATATCCAGCGAGACATATCCCGAGACTGGACTCTCCTTCACCCAGTCGAGAAAATTGTATCAATTGCGTTGAGAAACCAGCTGATCAGATCCATATTCCTTAAATTTTTGGAAAATATGTAAAAAGAGGCTTCAAAAAAAGAAAACCGGGCGGGGGGGCAGTTCAGGGGACAGAGAGACAGAGAGAAAAGAAACATGTCCGCCTTCCACCAGGAGCAGAAAAAAAAAAGTCTCACAGTTAGTGAAATAGGAATCACCTGAGGGCAGTAGATGTGTCTAAAGTGATTGCAATAGAAGAACCTGTGTCTGGAAGGTAATTCCTGGTTAATCAGTCAGATCTCTCGTACAGTTTTCCAGATAGCATGTGTAAGACTCCATGGTCAAGTGGAAGGAAGTTATGTGGTCTGATGAAACCAAATTGGAGCATTTTGGCCATCAGACAAGAAGTCTGTTTGGCTGAAACCAAATACTGCACATCAATACAAACTCTCCATCCCCACTGTGAAACATGGTGGTGGCAGCATCATGCTATGGGAATGTGACTTGAAAGCTTGTAAAGATAGAGGATTACGAGGCCAGCTATACGTGGGGGCAAGAGGTGGGCTTTGCTGTGTACTGGCTGTATGTGAGACTGTGTGTGCAGTCAGCAGAGACCTTCCCCCCCCCAGTAAACAGCCAATCACTGTTCAGTATGGTCTCCAAAAAACAACCAATGTGATCAGTGTTATAAGATTGATATTTGAAACATGGTTGGCTGACACTTGACTGACTTAGAGATGGGAACAGCTTTCTTTCCTTTATTTTGAAAAGATGACAGATTTTGAAATGAAGGGGAGATAATGGGAAGGTGAAGTCAGAGTAGCGTTGTCAACAAAAGGAGAGCTTGGAAAGCACAGAGGATGGCGTTGCTTTCAGTGAAGGACAGCGGGTGAACCATATTGTTTTGGAAAAGCTTTCTTAGCAGAGAATGGTTTCGATCCATCGACCTCTGGGTTATGGGCCCAGCATGCTTCCACTGCGCCATTCTGCTCCTCACCCCAGATGGGACTTGAACCCACAATCCCTGGCTTAGGAGGCCAGTGCCTTATCCATTAGGCCACTGGGGCCATGTGTTCTTCTGGGACAGACATTCAGAACTGTGTTCAAGCACTTATGGAAAAGAATGACTGTTCTTTGTTTTACATCTTCCACGAAAGCTACACAGAAATGGTTTAATGGCAACAAGGTGAATGTTCTGAGTGGCTGAGTCAAAATCCAGATCCCAACTCAATTGAGAATTTGTGGCTTGACTTGAAAAGGGCTGTTCATGCCTGATCCCTACTCAACCTGATGGAGCTTGAGTGATTTTCTAAAGAAGAATAGAGTGGAGTTTCAGTGTCCAGATGTGAAACACTGATTGAGACTTATCCACATAGACTCAGTGCTGTGACTGCAACCAAATAATGATGTGAAGAGGGTGAACATTTACACAGTCACTTATTTTACATTACATACTTTAATTTATTTGGTATTACTCTGTGAAAATTTGATTTCATTTTTACATTTTTTGTCTTTCTTTTCTGTCAAAAATGCCAATTTTGGTTGACCATAATTGATTTATGACAGCAATAAAAGCAGAAAACATCCAAGCGGGTGAATACTTTCACTTGTAGTTGTTAACTGTTGTTTTGCACAATATATCTGCAAGAGATTGATGAAACTGTGTTATTTCTTTACTTTATGAATCAGAGAAAGTTCTGGCAGGAGTCTGCTTCTCCCGTTTGTCAGAAATGTGTATTGCATTCAATATTTGGATGAACCGCTTGTTTCTATGTGTGTGCGAAAGTCAGCTGTCCCATGTGACTCCTAAAGCAGCTGAAATATGTGGTTTTATTACCGATTCTGGCAACAAGAGAAAAAAGACAACACAAGGAAGAGTTGGGTTTTTTTTTCCCCTGCTTCACTGTCATAAGAATAACATATCTCAGCAAATATAATTAAATGTGATTGTACCTAAAGGTTCTACTGTCACCTTTTCACTACGGATTATAGCTACGTATTTCACAGGATACCTTTGACTATTTAAACAAATATTTCCAGACGTACACACTGACAAAAACAAAGTTAAGCACCCAGAAGGGATGTAATCCAATCCACACACAGAACAGTGATGGGTTCAGTTTGTAAGGAGCAGACATGCCCTCTGGTGCTCGTTCTAGACATAAGTGCTGGCCCAAATGGAGCAATAGTGTTATCAGGTAGTTGCTGAAGCGTCTGACAGTCAAATCAGTGATTGAAGGTCACCTGACACAGAGAACGACGTGATATTACAGGTGATGGGTGGAATTTGATAGTAGTTGCATTGTGTGTTTGTGTGAGGTTGTATAGTGCAATTGTCCGCTGTCAGTTAATGTTGGAACCAACGGGTACATGAGGACACCAACACACATCATAAAGGTTCTGGTCATCTAAGACAGACCACACCAAGGGAGGATTGTTGTATTGCATGGCAGGCATTACAGAACCTCATGACATCCAGATCCAAGCACTGGACTCTTTACAGGAAACTCATTTTGTCATCCCATACCGTCTTTCTGTGACTGCCATCATCACAGGTTCATGTGGACCAGCAGTGGACCCATACTGCCAACTTTTATCCATTCGATCTATACTGTAATCATCACAGTCACATGATCTTTCAATACATAGTTTCATTCGTTTTCCACCATTCTGTCTTGGTGTTTAACTTTAATAAGTGTTTGTGTGTTCACTCTGCATTCATCAAGTAAAGTTCAGTTTTCATGCTTATCTGCCCGGTGCTCAGACAGAAACATGCATCTCTTTGCTCTTTCTGAACCCAAACTACGACTGCCTTCTGTGGAAAATAAGTAACTTTGATCACGGATTACACAACGCCACCACCATGTCACCTCAGGACAAAATTTTATTTTAGCACATGTGTTTCTACGAAACAGGCAGATGAAACGCGGAGTCATTTTTAAAATAGAACACGAAACAGTTTGCATATTCTTTTTTTTTTACGTAACGCAACCTAAAAATGTAACATATTTAACCACACGCACTGCAACAAAACGACAAGAGGACACAATGTGGTGCTGCTGAGCCTCCAGATAGTTTCGCCGTCTCATTCGACCGAGGCGAGCCTGCTGTAAGTGATTACAGTTGTTGGCGTTTGCCACAGGTTTGGGGAACATTTCAAGTAATTTCAGCTGAACTGTGAAGAAATCAGGACGCATTACAATCAAACACAGATGAATCATATTCATAACAAAGACTTTGAAGGAAAAAGAAAAGCGCATACTAGAAATACATTTTTTGACTTCTTTCAAAACAACAACTTTACCACAGGTTGCAGACTGTAAAGCTAGATGGCAGCACAGCTCTTTAACAGATTTACTTTAAAGCTTAATTCCCTTTGAGAAGTTTGACACATCTGTAGCACAACATGAGCATAAAAGTAACACGATCATATTAAAACAGATGGTTAAAAGATAATTATTATTTACACAGCTGAGATACATAAAATACTTTACATTGGATAAAAAATGTTTGTATTCTTTTTCTATATAAATATAATGCATGTTTAAATAGTAGTTATTACATATTTGTCTATACATGTTCACTGGTAATAATTTTAACTACATTATACGTAGGCTTGGCACTTTGTTGTGTACATTGCACGTAATGAGCAGTCCTACACATTGGCCTAATGTGCGTGCTTTGGGGAACACCGGCTCCCAGTTGTAGCGCTGGTTCCCGCTCAGTGAGTGTGTCCTGCCTCAGATGCTGAGCTCAAACTGAGGGCTGAAGGAGAGACAGACAGTCTTGTCAGGCCCCACAGATCAAACTTGAATTCATACATAGTGCTAATCGTGTGTAGTGTTTGCATTATTTGTGGCTTCGCTTTCACTCAGAGAGACCGTGAGCTCCTTCTGACGGGCTGCACAGGTGCAGCAGCCTTGCTCTCTCCGTTCAAAGTTGTAAAACTGCGGTCTGATGCAAGCAAAACGGGCTCAACAAGGGTTCTCCGTTGCCTTTTAAAGCCACAGTGTGTGTGTTTTATGACTGCTGACCGGCGTCTTTGCTCCCAGTCTGGATTAGAAGCCGAGCGAGGTCTGCAAGTGAGCGGCGGCGACGTCCATAACCTTTCGAACCCATCTTCTCCTTAGGGGCGCAGACCACTTCGGCCCTTTGCCTGAGCCTGTATAGTTGGTAGATCAGGTCAGGATAAATGCACGTGAAGAGGAAACAACCAGATGTTTTTGGCGGTGATCTCTTGGATCTTATATGTACTCTACATCTGGGGGGGGGGAAGAGATTTAGAAGTTAATATTTTTTTTTCAGTTACCTTCCTCTCTGAAAGTTATTTGGCTAGAGAGCTTTAAAGTTTTCCATTGAGCCACATAAGCCGTGCCTCATGATTCCTTATCATTGTCTTGTTTCTGCTGTCCCATCAGAGAGTAAAACATGTACCTTGGGGATACCGTGGGGTTCTGTCCTTCCTCATTCGGGGATTGTCCAGCAGGGATGTCAGATTTTGCCTCATAAGTCGTCGCCAAGCCATTGTCCGGTTCACTCTTCGTGTTGCTCTGCAGCCATTGCGTAAACCTGCATAAAAAACTGAAGACAAGAGGCTGTGATACTCAGAGCTGGCAAACACCAATTTTACACAAATATCCAAGCCGGTGTGGATTATCAGGTCGGGCCGATCCTAACAAACTGAATTAAAGTTACCCGAACTTCCTCTTCTTTAGTTTTATGTTATTCCTGAGTCTGTTTTCGCTTCTCGTCTGAGGCGTTTTGTCGAGTCCAAACAGAAGCGTGCCGAGTTTCAAGCTTATAAATGTTGGAAGGCTTCGTATGTTTCAGTTTAGGTCTGCCAAATCTCCTGAGATGAGGAGTGAAATGTCTTCAAGCATCCCAAAAGGAGTCCCATTGCCTTTTTATTCTATTTGCATTTAAGAAAAAAAAAAATCCTGACAAGTAACTATCTAGTTGTTAAATATCTGCTGGCATTAATTCATCAGCCATGTCCGTATCAGCGTTGAGCAACAGGTGATGTCAGTAGACGAAAGTTAAATATGTTACAGGTGGTCCATCAGAGAGCAGCAGAGAGTATCCTAAAACCAACTTAGAGACTCTTTATGGGGTCTTTCTGTTTAACCATCTGATTTTTAATCTGCCAGCCACTGATTTGATCATCCTCTTCAGCTTCATGCATTTGCCACCAGATATGTGTGAGCAGCACATGATCCGAATGCTTGTTTGTTCAGCACCTCACCTGTTTTTCAGGGCAGCGTCGGGCTCCTCTGTGTCACCTTTTATTGGTGACATGACTGTGGTGAAAACACAGCAGCAGATGACGGTGCGCAGGGATAATCTCATTCTTTCTGGAGCTGTCAGCAAAAAAAAAAAAAAGGCTTTCACTTTGTTGGATTTACTTTATTGTCCCAATTCATTTACAAAAAAATTAAAGATAAATTGCAAATTTGTGGTAAATCACTTACCCCAGGCTGTTGCTCGTGATGTGATATAAAGAGGGTGGAAGTCCGAATGTGTTTTGATTACAGTTGTTTCCTCCGACACTGTAAAGACTTTGCCATGAGTTGAAGTCTGGAAATTACATTGCTGACATGAGTCTTTATAGATGGAGGGAGGGAGCTGTACCTGAATGCCAGACCCAGTGGGAGGGACAGTTCATGTCAACCCATCCACCCCTCACGAAGAAAGTCATACCAAAGACACGCACATAGAGACTATATACGAGTCACAAAGGCATGAGTGAAGAATTGTGTAAACCAGAATTTCATTATTTAGATTTATTCCCTTTTTTTTTTCTTCTAAAAGTGACAAAATTTGTGGTTGGTGCTTTTTAGGCTTTTGGAAATTGATCTACGTTGGGTTCTTTTTGGGGGTTTTTTGGGGGTTTTTTTAACAGTTTTTTGTGATGTTGACATTGACCTTTTTAGTTAATTATTTATTTATATTTATTGGGGGACGCGTAGCTCGGTGGTTTTGCAATCCTGAGGCTGTAGGGTTGAGTCAGGAAGAGCATCCAAAGAATTATTTATTTATTTAACACTTGTGCAAGAAATTTAGTCACTTGGGCTACAAAGGAACACTGAAAAGCTGGGAAATCTTTTTTTTTTTTGGTAATTATGAGTAAATGGTAAACCTGAAAGTGTTTTTCCAAGGCTTATCTGGGATCTTAAGTGTACTTTCTGATCTAGAGAAACTCCAGATGAGCCATTTAAATCACATGAGCCACTAAATCTTTCCAAGTGTTGTTTACACCATCAGTATTTAGCTGTGAGCAGCATAAAGACTGACCGTAATATTTCCACAAACTCTATATTTGACTTAACTAAAGAAAATTAATAATTACATATTCAGATAATGATGACAGATATCAAGAAAATGTGTTTTTGTTTAGTTCCATATCTGCACTTGCTAAATGATCAGTTATCAATTATAAAAGTCGTCTTTTCACAATAATCAGCTAAGGAGGATCTATAATTTCTGTTTAACCAACTTTAAACTTACCAAATTCAGAACCCAAACCTCTACTGATTCGGCTGTGTTCTAAATTTGGTTTTATAATGAGATTTATTATTTTCTTAAAGCTCATTTGAGTTTCTGAAAGTTGTATATTTTAGTTTCAGTTATAAACAGTGATCTTTAGCCCTTTTAAAATGCCCGCCCCCTGCCCTTAAATGTCCCCTTTATGCTTCATTTTTGTTGCTCATGAGTGCCTTGATGTGTGAAAGCACAGAAGCAGAATGGTGGGTGGGGTGTCAAAGTTGATCCACCATCAATACACAGAGTCACTGTAGTCTTTCCTCTAAGCTGCCACTGGTTGTGTTTTTTAACACTAATAATTCACAGTCAATGCATGAAAAGAGTGTAAATTAATCTGGCTGCATCCAAATTGAATGTTTTATTTATTTATTTCCAGTTATGGCATTTCAGGCATACCATATAGAGAAGACGGCTGCCTACGTGTGCCAGAACAGATTTACTCTACAAAAAGGATATCTCAAAATGAAATTCAGAGTAGGGAGGCCACACTGTTGTAATAGTAACCTGTTTGTATGACCTTCAACCATCAGGACTGTTTGTGAAGTGGTGCATGAAGGAGTGTGTGGGAGGGGGGATTCTGATGTGTAGCAGAATCAGACTGTGAAAAAAAATAAATTTTATATATATATATTTAAACTGTGTTCATGTTATGTGGGTGTATATGTGTGAGTATATCACCTGGAGATGCACAGTTAAAAGAGTGCTGTGAACAGCAGAAGGTCCATCATCTACAGCACCCAGGAGCAGAAAGGACAGGAGGATCCAGCCCCAGAGGGCAGCAGCAGTCCCAGGCAAACAGACACCGGGCACCACCCCAAGGCAGCTGCGCGTACGCACAGAGGTAGGTCGCCAGCAAAGCATAGGGTCAGCAGCCCCCCAACCCAGCCACCCCACCACCTCCCGCCGTGCAGGCTAAGCCAGGGACCCAACACCCTAACGGCCCGGCACCCGCACCAAACTCCGGCAGAGAGACTACCCAGCACCAAGCAGGAGAGCCCCCCCCCAGAGCCTCCAACACAACGGGCAGGCACAAGTAAACCGCAGCAGATGGAACCCAGAAGGAAAAAATAAATAAATTGCAAATTGAAATTAATTTAGCTTAATTGAATTTAATTCCAAACTATAAATTACATTTTCTTTGGTAAATATAAATAAATAAATGAGAAGAACAAAAAGTGCCTGCAAAAAACCCAGAAAGGTCTAAAACACTATGCATTCCCAATATTCCAAAATCTGCATTATTTCCCTTTTGTCTAGAATCTCCTTCGTTCTTATTCTTTCATTTCTTGTCTCAGTCATTTCAGAGATTTCAAATGTTTCAGGCTTGGACCTTGGTGCTCTTTGTGCTCCTGACGTACATCTGCAACATCAGCTCTTCACCACATCTGGACTTTGGAGTCTCATTCTGGAGATTAGCTGGACTCTGAAACCTCAATCAGCTGCTCCAGCTCATAAACAACTTCTCCGTTACCATGGCTACTGATCACAACAAATGTTGAGCGCCAGCTGAAATTACTTGGTCAGCACAACACCCAAAGCATGTCTCCTCCATCTCTGCAACAGTTACTCCGATATGCTCATTAAAAAAGCATTTGAGTTTGAGACAAAACTGTAAATTCCAGAGATCAGCTTCAGGAACTGTCAAAAACAAAACAAAAAAATAATACAACAGTGAGCAAAATAGTTTTGATAGATGGAAACTTTGGGGTGTTGTTACTTGATCTCATGAGCTGTTTTAAAAAATGCTTTATTATGTGTTATAACATGACACCCATTGGGATGTAATTTGCCTTTTCTTTTTACAATCTGTGAATCTGGATGAATGTTTTATAAAGACTAATGTTATCAGCTTTGCACAACATTTTTATGTTGTGCTTTTGACATTTTTTAGACCCCTTAAACACATCTTCAAACAATGTATTTAAACATTTTATGAATAAAATTAACCACTTTGTGAATTCAAGTGGTGTCTGTGTAAAACCGCATCATTTCTTAATTTAAGAAAGATGCACATTTATTCAAGGCCTACTGGCGATCGGGATTGATTGCAGCTAGACGTTTCTCTTTGCCAGCATAAAAAGGATTTGTTTGACAGCACTTAATGAATTGACCAGCACAGAGAACACTGGGAAAGCCCAGGGAACTAAGAGAAGATCTAATAAGCAGAATTGTAGATTTACACAAGTTAGTTTTGGAGTCATTTCTGAACAACTTCAAGTTCTTAGATCATCAGTTCAAACAATTGTATGAGTATGATATTGAGATGGGCTTCCTCTTTGCCTAAGTCTGGAAGAAAACACAAACTGTCCCCATCAGATGAAAGGAAATTGGTTTGCACGTTCTGGAACAACCTAGGAACCACCAAGGCTCAAGCCTGTCATGCACTGGAACCTGTTGGAATACCAGAGTCTCTGTTCACAGGGAAGCCAGGTTTACATCATCATGACCTGAGAAGGTGCTGACCAAGGAAGAAGCTCCTGCTTCAAAAGAGACAACGTTGACCTCGATGGACAAACCAAGTGTCTTCTAGAGAATGGTTTTATGGTCAGATGAGACAAAGATTGAGTTATTTGGCCAAAATAACGTTTAGAGAAGTCACGGTGAGACTTTTAAACCTAAGAACTCTGTGACAACTGTGGAGCACAGTGGTGGTGGCATCATGCTGTGGCATCGGTGCATTGAAGCAATAAAGGATGACCTCCAAATTTTTCAACTTCATTTTAAACTACCAGCTGGACGATTGAAACTTGGACACAGTTGGGTTCAACAGGACAATAATCCTAAACAAACATCAGAACTGGTTTCTGACTGAATAAAGCAGCTAACTTTGAGCTTCTGGAGGCCCGACCAAAACCAGACTGATCCTTTGTAGACTTTATGAAAGCTGGGATTGTGACAACCAGTCAGTTTAAATGAACTCTACCAGAAAAGTGGTCAAATATCAGCCAGAATTATACCAGAAGCTGGTTGATGGACATAAAAAGTGTGGTCGAGGTGCAACTTGCTAAAAGTTTGTGCACCAAATTCCTTTTTTAATCACTGAGGCTGTATGTCGTAAAATCATTACGTCTTGGAAACAGAACGGTTCAAATAAATTGTTAAAAACCTCAAATTAACATGACATTCATGCCCATGAACTTCTGACCACAACTGTTTACTCTCCAGTTTGTTGGAGTCTTTCAAACACTGACAGCAAACAGACCAAAACTGGCAATAAGAAAGGATTTAATCAGCTTGATTTAGGGGGTCTAACAAAACGGAAAAACCTGTTTAAACATGTTGCCTTTGGAGTAAAAACGGAGGAGACTAAAGGTGCTTCACTCTTGTACAATGGCAGGTCCAAGTTTTTCACACTGCTCAGTTCCAAAGCCTCTGTTATTTAAATAAGTCCTCTGTGGCTGATTTCATGCAACCAAGAATTTGGTTTGATTTGATCACACGGCCCAATTGCACCAACCTCATGTGCTCTTTGAGAATTGTTAGATTCAAATGGTGCCACTTGGGTGCAGCTAACCCAAAAATAGTATAAACTTGATTGCATTTGCATAGGCAAGGACCCAACTGGTTTGCAGAAGCCTTCATCTTCATGCACCCACATATGTTGGAAACATGGTTTCCTACATGGTCTGTGTATCTGAAAAGTTTTTTATTTTGTATGCATTGCTGCCTACAGCATTAGAAACATAACAGTTTATCATGCCTCACCAGTGCCCAGTTTATTCCTATTGTTTGCCTCTGACTCGTGTTTAGCTACATGCTGCTAACTGGAGTCCCTTATGGCGTCAAATTTCGCCAGAAGTCCACCACGAGCGTGTATTATGCTCCACGCATGCATCGAATCTGCCATGCGCGCACAATTCAGTGACCATGAGCGCACTGAACGACCCTTGTTGTCGCTGGCCATCTATGCTAAATTTATTACACGTTTCTCACCAAACTCCGACTGAGCTGCATTAGCGCCACACAGAGATGACTTAGCTATGGAAGCCAGCACCAACAAGGGTCACAGTGTGGGGATAGCAGAAAAGTGGCCAATCATTTGCAGAAGTAGCGCTCGTGGTCACTGAATTCTGCGTACATGAGAGGTTCAATGCATGCATGGAGCGTAATACACGCTCATGGTGGACTTTTGGTATAAATTTGACGCCATAGTCCCTGCCCAAACCTGTCCAACGAAAGGACCAATGAGTCTGTCGAAGCATGAGTCGTGGGTTTTAACACAAGCAGTCATGTTACAGCACCAGCAATCGGCCTCTCAAAAAAAGATGACTCAGCGATCTAAAGGTCTGTGTTTTAACGTGATCCCATTAAGATTATAAATAAGTTCATCTGCTTTGCATGACAATGTGCTGCAGAATTTTATTTTTCTAAACCCTGCAACACTCAAGATCAAAGCCGATTGATTTAATCGCTTCAGTGTGCCAATTAGACTTCTCGCTTGAATTTGTACTCCATAATTAGTTTATCTGGAAATATGCAAAACAAACCAAGACAGTGCCGTGTTGTGTTTGGATGAATCTTTGGATTTCCACACTAAAGGGTCAGTAGAGCAGAATGTGAGCTCAACATTGGCGGGCACCCAAGAAGTGATATTAATAGTTACTCTGTGGCTATTTATATCTCCACATTACATTCTGTTTTGTTTTTTTATTGCTCTTGAGAAAGATGCACATGAAATGAAGGGGTATTATTCACACAGCTGTTCTGTGTGTATGGGATAGCATCATGTTTTCTTCAGAGGTCTGAAAGCGAGTATTCCCTGGAAATGCATATTTCTGAATGAGCAGCCCAAAACATTCCTCTTTTCTAAACAATCCTCAAAATCCACCCCCTTCCCCTTTAGGTGGAAAAATACAAGGTCAGATATCTGCAAGTGGAAAATTCCTTTTTTTTTAAAAGAAAAAGAAAAAACTATTTTCTGATTGAGAAATAATACCCTGAACTATAACTGTTTAGCCGAGGCAATAATTTATATCAGCTGTCTCTACTTACCCTCAGATATTCCACCTAAATTTTGAACAATAGCCTAATCAGGGTGAAAAGCCTCATGTCCGAAACTTGATTAAAACAATGTGGAGGATGACTGAGTTGCGGGGATTGTTACAGTGAAATATGTGAGGAGTTGCTGGAAGTGACTGAAGCGTGGTTGTCATTTCCTTTGCTAGATTAAAAGGCCTCAGTGCGTCCTTGTCAAACTGTATCTTCTCCAAGTCATAACCCCACTTTGTACCTGTGGCTGTCATTTTTTGCTGATTGGGTACAAAACTGTTACCATTTCTCACCTATGCTTATAACAAGGAAAACACTGCACACATCCCCATGACCCTGCATGCCCTGGTGAATTCAGAGGCATCACCTCCAGACCACCCTGCTCAGAATCAAGCGCTGCTTTATTTAAATAAATATTAATACAGCATCATTTCCATGAGACAGTTGCTACGTTCACAATGCTCAGTTCCGATTTTTTGCTCAGATCCAATTTTTCTGCGTGGTTGTTCACAATATAATTTTAATGCGACCGCCGTCAGACTCCAGTGTGAACATTCTGTGGCCCGGAAGCGACCCGCATGAGCAGAAAAAGCTTGACGTCACACGCTGTGTTTACAGAAGTAAATATGGATGCTGCACGTGTCAGCATGTGAGTATCGATTCCAAAGTTGTTGTGAATCAGAGCCAACTAAACTATTATCTGCCATGCTTGTTTCATCCAGTGTTAAATTTCTTTCTTGCAGTTTCCCACCTATTCCAGCGCAGTGTTGCCTTTCTGGAATGGGAGCGAAGTACTGAAAGTAGAAACAAACTAAAGTATCGATCCCATCACACTGATATTGATACAATCAGACGCCAGTGTTAGTATTGGTGTTGGTGTAGCTTCTCAGTCAACTGGGACATGGCAAATCTAAAGAGTAAAAATCAAAAAAATTTGGGCTTCTGTTCTGTAGCTGAAGATGGTCTGAGTTCTGAGCTTTAAACTGCATGGTGTCGCTCTCAATAATATCAATATTTGGACTGATCCTCATACCCCGACTTCAATGACGTAGAAGTTGGATAAAATGTGACATGACTGTACAGACTTAGATCTTTTTAAAAAACATCAGATATGTATTTGATTCAGTACCACATATAATAGTGACCTGGGTTAGAAGTAATCAGATCTGTCACGTTCAGACTGCCATAAAAAAAAAAAAAAAATCTGATTTCAGTTGCATATGGGCAAAAAAATAAAAAATAAAATCACATTGAGGCCACTTTTGCCCGCAGTGTGAACATAGCCAATAATTAGCCAGACCTTTTCACAAGTATACTCGAGTACATTAGATCATCTACATTGGTCACTGTGTGTAAAATGCTAGTCACAGACTCTCAACAGTGCAGGTGTATTGAAGCAGATGCTGCTTGTATGAAATACAAAGAAATCAACAACCTGATCTGCCTGTGTGTTTATATCTGTGGTCTGCAGTCCTAGTCCTGGACCACAATCCTGCATGTTTTACATGTTTCTCTGCTTTGATTTAAGTAATTAACAGACTTCTGCAAAACTCAAAGACCTGCTGAAGAGTAGAGAAATATCTAAAATCTGCAGAATAGTGGCACTCCAGGACCAGGATTGGACACCACTGGTTTAGACAAACATTCCAAATTGTCATATTATTTCAGGAAAGTAATTACTGATTTGAATATAAATGCATTTTTAATTTTCTTCTGTCTTAAGATCCATGGTCATTCATATAACATCCAAGGCTATAGCCTTTAATACCCAAGTCTAACCACGTCCATGATGATAGCTATAAAACTGGACCGATTCTGCTTTCTTTTAAAAGTGTACTTCAGGAGAGTTTTTAGTGACAAAGTCCAGAACAAAGTGGTGACTCAGCAGGTACGAAATGGACAAAAGTGGGTATGATGTGGGTGGAACCAGGTTTGAAGAAAAAGCTGCAAACATACAAATGTAATATAATATAAATGTCTTCTGAGACATTGCCTCAGAGTTTAGTTGCAAAAGTAGTATTTGCTGCTAAGATTTCAGCTCAGTTTGACCAAAACTCCTGCTGAGAGCCTAAACTTGGTTCTAAGGGGAAAAAAATGAGTTCAGCTTGGTCGTTGGTATCAGTTTCAATTTTAAGTTCAATAAACTTAGTTGTCTAAAAAAATAAAATTTAAATGTCTTTGTGTTTTGTTTACTGCTATATTCCTGGTAAATTTGTAAAGTTGTTTGTTGTGTCAAATAAAAAGCATTCTGAACAAAAACTTGCATGTGAACACAAACATTTATTCAGAAAAAAAAAATTGTTGAAATTGGGGGGAACTAAAAAATAAAATTTCCAAAATATCCTGTTAATAACCATTTTTATTTAGTTGTGATGCTAAAAAATAATTACATCCACCTATCCATTTTCTTCCACGTGAGGTCACAAATGCCCCTTTTCCACAGGCTCAGTTTGGCTCTATAGCTCGATACGGCACAGGTTCAGTCTTTCCATCAGGCGGTCCCGCCCACTTTTAGCACGCTTTTTTTGTACCTCCTCAACCAGGGTTCCAAGCAATCCGGGTTGAGCTGAAAGTTTGACTGTCAGCAGATTGCAGGTCATTGATTGGCAAGAAAGCAACGTCAATAACGTGAGTGTCTCCTTCACAAGAAACCCATCATTTTTAAAGCCTCGCAGCTGCAGCATTTCTTTTGTTATTTAGAATTTTTTTTAAATATATCTGTAGTATCCTGAGTTCCTGATTCATTCATGTATTTGCGGTGTTGCCACCCCACACCACTAGAGGGAGTAGGGAAGTTTTAGGATACAGAATCAAGCAGAACAGAACTAGAGAGAAGAAGCGCGAGCTAGGAAAATAATAAAGAATGTGCCTGATCTGTAAGCGTGTTCAGAACAGTAATAAAGGAGTTAAATGTGACTCTACTAAAAGAGTGAAGATATCACAATATCTTTTATAATAACAGCATGTTAACCAACCCCATGGCACTATAAGAAGGTGCAGACGTTTCTATGCTTCTTGGCTGAGGACAGAATTTGGACGAAGCTAGACCAAATGGACTCAGTTTACCGGCTCCGACCGGCAGAGAGTAGGTGGCCTCGATTTGGCCACGGCATTTTTTGGAAACCGTGGCTGAGAACAATAGTTATTTTGTGACTTCATTTCACTTTTATTTACCCATTGGTGATAAGATTTGGTCAGCAGTGTTATAATGACCTGCCCACATTGAGGCGGAAATCAGATGTATGGAAAATCACTGAAGCCATGTAAAAACCAAGTAGATCTGAGTTGGGGCAAAGTCAGTCATACTGAACAGACAGAACACTGGAAAAATGGCCAAATTTGGACAGGTCCATGGTACAAACCCAGACATTCCCTTCTTCTACTCCTCCTGAGACATTCCCAGAGAGAATATGAAGTCTAACCCCCTCCAGCAAGTTTTGAGTCTACCTCATGGTCTCTTCCCAGTTGGACTTTCCAGGAAATTCTCCAGAGGGAGGCGTCCTGATCAGATCCCTAAATCCACCAGCAGCTCCACTCTGATCTACCCTCAGATGGCAGAACTCTTCCCCCTGTCCATATGGCAGAGCTCAGCCATCCTACATAAGAAGCTCACTAAACTACTCGTATTCAGAATCGCTTTCTTTCAGTCCTATGGTCACGAGATCAACATTTCATGGAATGTAAATGGGGAGCTTCACCTTTCGGCTCAGCTCCTTTTTCACCACAACAGACCAGAGCAGCGCCCCTGTTACCGCTGTCGAAACCCCAGTCCTTTGGTCCATCTCTCTCTCGCTTCACTCTGCCTCTGCCATCACTCGTAAACTAGACTCCCAGATACTTGAACTCCTCCGCTTGAAGCAGAAACTCACCCCCAACTTGGAAGGACATTCCACACCAGGAAAAACAAAAAACAAAACATAGCTTTAGGAATGTGGAAAAATTACAAGAAAACAATAATAAAATGCAATGTGACTTGTGTGAGCTCTGCAAGCAGAGAAAAATAGTCTTGGAAAAGAGCTGTTATTGTTAAACTCACTGGATGATCACTAACATCAGGGCTGAGTCCACTGGCTGCAAAATCGGACAATACTAGATATGCAAAGGTTTCGTGCTTTTTTTTTTTAAATAGTTCAACATGACTGTCCTAAACCTGCATGAAGTGAAGATAACATATTTAGGTTTACAGCTCATGTGATTGGTATTATTGGTTTCCTTTCAGTTTTGTGTTGAAAGTACAAATACATAAGGGACCAGTTTGGAGAGTCAGAAGATTCCAGTGGGTGGGGTGCAGGATGGAAAATGGATTTTGAGTGCCAAAAATTTCAGCACCTGTTAGGATAGTTTTTGATATTGATCAACAGTGCTTAGGGTCATGCATTGATATGTAATTTATCTTTTGCCAATGAATGTCTCACTGCTGAGTCTTTGGACTATTTATAGAATTCTTGAACTGCAAGATGTTCTCATCGTGGGTGGATTGCTTAGAATTCTGTTTTGTAACACCTCTGTATCTGACACGCTTACTTACTGACATGCAAACCCCCTGCTTGCATACCAAACAGGCAATAAAAGTCTAATTATGTGAAAACTATTTGGCTTATCGTGCAGGAAGTCACAAACTTAGAAAGAAATTCTTCAAACTCTGCTGACTTTCCGTTTTTGTTAACTTTTACTTTGATTCGGTTCCAAAAATGTACACCCATTAATTATTCAATTTCAAAACCCTTTATCAGTCAACTGGATGTTCTCCCGCTCGTACACAACCCAGTCGTAAGTATGCCGATGAGCCAAAACATGACCACTAATGAACACTGTTCATGTGCTCCACCAGCCGCTCTGACGCTGGATGAAGACCTCGCCACACTCGCCACAGCCAATTGGAACTTGGCTGGATTGCAACAAATATTGGAAAACCTTCAGTGTGAAGGCAATCATGGTAATGCTGAGATCTTAGTTTTCACCAAATAGGGTTTTTCTGCTATTTTCTGCATCCCCAAGGTGCTCTCCTGGTCAGTCCATAATCTATACATCCACCCTGGCATGGCACTTGCTCAGATGGCTTCAGGATGCAGCTAGCATGACACCACAGCCACTGGTATCACATGTGCACTAAGTTGTTCATGTGACTTTGATGTGATCGTAGCCTAGACTTGGCCACAAAATGATAAACCACCATGACTTCGCTGCAGAAGCTTTGCACATAGTCAAAACCATCGTAACGGGGAGCCTACTGCGTTCTTATAAATGCACCTGAAAGATTTTCCCTGCAAAGTCTCACTGGTTTATTTACGTCCAAGCAGGGTTGTCATTCAGTGTGAAGGGCACATTACTGAAACCCGGGCTCTACAGCTCTGAAGAAGTATTGTGGTATCAGGTACCAGTTTTGGATTCAATCCACCATCCAGGGTGGATTGAATCCAAAACACCATCCAGGGTGGATTCAACCCAAAACTGGTACCTGATACCACAATACTATAGAATCCAGGGTATTCTATAATACAATGTCTCTGGTCCTTAGTTTCAATGGCTTCAGACCTGAATTTGACAGCAGTTTTTTCTGTTTTCAGATCATTAAAGACTTCATACCTACACATTTCTCTCCCTCTTATCATTAATAAGTGTTAAAACCAAAATGACTTTTAGTTTCCTGCTCATCTTTGGTCATGCTGTGGTCATTTGTGTCAAAGTAATCAGTGGTAATTACTAATCACTTAATCAGGCTGCAGTCATAAGGATTTTTGTCCAACTGAATGGTCATATCACTGCAGTTGTTTTCGTTTTTTTTATTTTTCTTCTGAAGCTTCAAGCAGAGCAAATCTAGATCCCATTTCCAAGATGCTTCATTCCATTCTGTCGTCTCTTATTCTAAGAGAAGAGATTGATCTCCCTCAGGAGGCCCATAAGTGTGTTTTGAAAATAGCATGTTTACTATTGTTAGTTCTCTGACATTAACAGTGTAATTACAAATTATATTCGCTGTTCCATCACATTCTGCTGTCATGAGTCATCAGCAGCATCGCGTGCCGCAGGGCCACAATCTCAACCCAAAGCTGCAGTCATAACCGACCAAATCAATAAATCTGGCTCATATCGCTGGCCATCACTCACCCCGGTTTCCTCACTGAGTGATTCAGACCCTCTGAAATGTGACCCTGGTCCTCCAGTGAGCTAAAAGATTGTCTAACACTTCATTAGAAGTGGGGAGATTTTCTCTCACTTTGGAACCAAAGAATTCACTTTCACATTGTCTTCATTAGGAATTTATGGTTCAGAGCATGTTTCAAGATGAATGATTGTGCAACCAGTGGATAAAATTTGACTTTAAATGTATTTTAAGTACAATTTTTTACCACAGTATATATATTTATTTATTTATTTATTTATTATTATTATTATTATTATTATTATTATTATTATTATTATTATTATTATTATTATTATTATTATTATTATTATTATTATTATTATTGTTGTTATTATTATTATTATTATTATTATTATTATTATTATTTCAGAGGCTTTGGTAAATCCCATAAACTAGACAACATTAATAGTACCTTAATAGTATCAGAGTGATGGACTCCGCCTCACGGATGTCAACCAAGAAGCGTCAGACCCATTTCTGAATTCTTCACCATCTTGTCCCAAAGATTCTCAGAGGGCTTTAGGTCTGGACTCTGCTGCACAATTCATATGTGATTTTTTTTTTTTTTCTCTCGCTCTCTGAACCACCTTTTCACTATTTACCCTGGATGAATCCAGGTATTGTCATTTGAGATTATGACCGGACCAAAAAGAAAGAAAAAGAACTGACCAGTATGGTCAGATACTCACAGACCTTTTTTGGGGGGTGACACTCAACCCACGGCAACCACAGACAGTAACATGGACCCTGAGGGGAGCGTCACCTTATTTGCTCTTCTTCTTACCCCAATGTTTTCATGCCTCCAAAACAAGATAGATCTGAACTCATCAAACCAAATGATCTTTTTCCTTTGCTCCAGAGTCCAAATTTAGGCTCTCACAAAACATTAAAGCCAACATTTTATTAGCTTCACTGCTAAATGATTTTCTTAATGTTTTAGTTTCTATATCATGAGTTTTTTGTGAAAGTGTTCTTATTTCTGTTATAAAACATTGCGATTTGTACTTTTAATGTTTTTATTTGATTTCATTAGATGAGTCACCATAGATACGAAGCAGTTTTTAATCCAACTTTAGTGAGTTTATCAGTCTCTAGTTGTCTTGGTTGCTTGCAGACCAATATTTTGACCCCTCTGAAACAGAGCAATATCTTTTTCACAAACACATGATGTGTCCTATGACATGGTTGTCTTTTTTAGAAGCTACTACAGTGCATTAAGTACAGTGAAATAATTCAATCCCTAACTCATCCAAGGTGTGCATGGTTTTTGCAGCTGCTAAACGGCAGCAACATGGAGATTGTGCATCCGTCTGGAATAATGTACAGTGATTGTATGTGTGTTCATTTGTCTGCTGTGTCAGCGAAATATCTCATGACTCAGTGGATGGATTTTATTGAAAATCTCAGAAAGTAAAACGTACGAGAGTCATGTGTGGGTGCAATAGGACCCGAAAGATGGTGAACTATGCCTGGGCAGGGCGAAGCCAGAGGAAACTCTGGTGGAGGCCTGTAGCGGTCCTGACGTGCAAATCGGTCGTCCAACCTGGGTATAGGGGCGAAAGACTAATCGAACCATCTAGTAGCTGGTTCCTTCTGAAGTATCCCTCATTCTGAGTCTCGCAGTTTTACAGTGAGAGCGAACAAACTGCACAAGGTTTTTATTTAAAACTATGTCATTAAGTGCTGAAGTTAACCCTACTTGTGATCAAAATATTTCATGAACCAGTGGATGGATTTTAATTAAACTCTCAGAAACTAATCAACCTGAGTCAAGATTTTCTTTTTCTTAAAAAAATGGTTATGCCTCAGTCAGTTTTATATATTAAACTAAACTAAGTGTGATTGCACCTGACAGTCATTCCCAACATGTAATCTAAGTGCTAACAGATTGCACAATCTGATGGGCAATTGAGCAAAACACGATTTTCCAGATTTGACCAGAATTCTATAACTTTTCTGATCTTAGTTCAAAACTCTGTGCAGTGGGCGATGTGCATTCCTTCATCCTGTAATCAGTTGGGTTGCCGGTTCAAGCCCCCGCTCCATCCGTCTCAGCCGTTGTGTTCTTGGGCAAGACACTTCACCTGCCTTGCCAACTGGTGGTGGTCAGAGGGCTCGGTGGCGCCGGTGAGATGGCAGCCTCATTTCTGTCAGCCTGATAAAGTGCTATACAAGTGCAAGCTGTTTACCATTTGACACGCATTTGGCTTAAAATATTTATGGTCTTTTAAGAGCTGGTAATTATTGTGTTGTGTCCCAGGAAAAGGGAAAAAAAGCAACTTGCTGCATTTTTGCCTTCACAAAAAGAGAGCAGGCAAGTCACAGACGGTATTCAACCTCCCTTCCCTGAAATTTCAGACATTGACAAGTAAAGAGTGTGAAATCTTGTTTTTGTTGGTTTACATTCAGATTGTAAAACTGCATGATTCATGTACAGATGCAGTTTTGAAATAAAATCTCACCACATTTGTTTGCTACATTGTTGTGCCAATGAAAGTCTTTGTCCAGGCAAGGCTAACGGCAAGCCAGACAATTGCTCTCATCATTTTTTAGGCTTATAAAACAACTTTTTCTTCAAAACAAACTGATGTGAAAGAACACTACGTTAATTAATATTAAGGCTAAACTTAAAAGTGTTTTGAAGCCAAGTTCAGTTGAAAGAAAATCATAAACTATAATAGTAAAATAAAATTTTAAAAATCATACTTTTTTTTTAAACCGAACATTGAACACTGTGATGTGTGACATCCACAGAGCCGCTGAGGTTCACGAGCATTCAGCCATTCATCAGTGAGTGGATGGATACCGGCACAATATTGTTTAATTTGTTAGAATTAATTGTTCGAACCGGTCAAAAAATACCACTGGAGTTTCATTTTTTGGCTTCCCAAAAGATAAATAAATCCTCAGATTTGGATCCATGGGCTCCGATGTTGGAATTACTATCAGAGCTCTGGTTCGGACCACTTCAAAGGGAAGCACCGCTCTGACCCTTGTTACTGTGTTGGACTGGATTCACACCAAAAAAAACTAGGAACTTTTACCAACTATTTTTAATTTAAAAAAAAATGCTAATGGAGAGGAGGACATCGCCACAGAAAAGGAGACCAGAAACAGGAAGTTTTCCTTCAAACGTGGCGTGAACATGAGCTTTCATTAAAAGGTCTGAGCTGCTTACAGGCCGACAGCCTGAGATCAGTTTGTGATTCAGAGCAGTTTGGTATTGATGAAAAAATATAAACAATCCATGTCTGATTAAACAAAAGTCATAGTCGGAAACTGGTGCTGATTAGTTTACTCTGGTGTGAGACTTTTTAAACACTACTCTGAAACATGCCCATGTTGTTTACAAGTTAGCATCCGGTTAGCATCATTAGCACCGGGTTAACTTCTAGTTAGCAATGTTAGCTCTCTCCTCCCATCTTTATGCTGATTTGCATTGTTGTGTACTGATGTCATGACAATGATCTGGGGGTGATTGGTTCTCACCGTTCCACGTTCCCAACTCAGTCGTTATGCACGTTGTTTTGTCAGCCATAACGGTCCTGGTGATCATCAGAATCTAAATATGAAGAGTTTTCGTCCGATTCCGGAGATCCAGCCCTCAGTTCAGGTTCATACTGGTACGGTTGTATATCCATTACTCCTGTAAAGTCTTCCAGCATTTCTTTGTGTTCAAAAAAGGCTTCGTCTTCCATTTCCACTAATAAACAACCAGACAGTAACCAGGTTCTTGGTTCTCAGCACTCTGTTGGAGCCAGCTGGAGCACAGCGCACGTCATAATCCAGGATGGCAACTCCACCCCACAGATCGCCCACTTCGGCATTTATTGACTAAAATGCTAAAAACAAGTTATTTAGGTTTTAGGTCAGCAAAATGGGTCCCTAGAATGTTTTGTGGAAGTGTTTCACTAAATGACATTCAAGCAATGCCAACATTTTGAGATTAAACTTCAACACTTTTGCATGACGCATTTGTTTTCTCAACCAAAGAACATCCATGTTACTGCATGACTGTATGATAGACTGTATCTGCAGATGGTGCTGAGTTCGCCAATGAGTTGGTCTGCCTGGAGTTGAGTAAACGTTTGGAGTGACTAGACATAAAAAGACCCCTTTAAAAGCAAAAAGAAAACTTATCGCAAGAGGGATTTGATAGAAATCTGCGGAGTGACTGTACCGTTAGGGTAAAATAATGTATTACATGAAGATTAATCACATAGATTTCCAAAACAGTTTGTCATATAGCAAGTTTTCACTTTGTGTAAAACAAGCACTAAATTACAACCAAGCGAACAACTTCAGAGCTTTATTACAGCCAAATAATCTTTCCCCCCTTTCCACATTCTGTTTTCTACAAGAAATATAAATCTGGATTTCTAAAATAAAAAAGCAACAGAAATGGGGGATTTTCACACTGATTGTGGTCTTATGCCTTGTTTTACATAAAGCTGCAGGTGTGTATATGTTCATACATTAGAGGTGATGTGTGGCTGCGCTTTGTGCAGCTACAATGTTTTCAGTTCAGTCCACTGCGCCTCTACGTATTGAGCTCTTCAGGTAAGAAAATTTACCTCTAGTTACATTTAAGTCTCTGGCACACTACATGAAAAGTCAAGAAATCGGTTTGTGGTCACATGGCTGCGAGGTGTCCGTTTTCGTTTTTCGTTTGTTTCGTTTTACACTCCACCTGTATCTCTGCTGTCTCCTCCATGCACAATAACTATGACACCTCCTTCCACAAGTTCTTCCTCAACTGACAATCCTTTTAAGTTCATAGGTCCATAAGTTTTGCTGGAACAGTTGTAAAAAAGCTGTATGACAACCTTGGCCAGCTGCTTTTCAGCAGAGCAGTAGAAGCAAAATGACTCCATTAAAGCTCACTGGCTTTTCCTCATAAATGCCCACAACAACTTCTGACCAATCACACATACTTGGCACAGAAAAGATCAGCCATTTTATTTTTCTTTTATATTCAGAGGTGTAAGCCCCATTAATCCTATCCATCTTTTGTCTAAACTCCGTTCCTCAAGAGCCGCACTCCTGCATGTTTTAGACATGTTCTTGCTTTAAAATACCTGGTTTAAATGGATGACTTGTTGCCATGCTCCTGGAGAACTTGATGATTTGGCAAGGAGGTAATTAAACAATTTGAATCAGGTGTGTTGAAGCAGAAAAACCTAAAACTTCCAGGACAGTGGTCCTAGAGGCCTGGAGTTTGACACCCCTGGTAGATTGTGTCCACGTCTATGGACATTTCTTGTAAATTTCTTGTAAATGTTAGATGTGGAAAAAAAAAACTGGAAATTGAGGAATCTTCAAAGCGAAATCTGGAAAAGTCTGAAATATTAAAGTGTAGCAACGCTCTAAATACAGTGGAAATAAAAAGTCTACACACTCCTGGTAAATTGTTATTTTTGTGATGTATAACATTTAATTAAAACCACAATAAGTCTTTTCAAAACTTTGCACCTTTACTGTGAAATACATCCTGTCCAACTCAACTGAAAAAATAAAAACCTTGCACGGAAAAATACAAAAATAAAAAGATGCAAGAAGTTGACTGCATAAGTGTTCACACCCTTCAAGTAATATTTTGTTGATGTCCTTTCTGATTTAAATATTGCTTTCAGTCTTTGTGGGAAGACACCTGTCACCAATTAATATGATTCTGATCAACTTGAAATAAAGTTCAGCTGTTCGAGCAGGATTTTACTGACATTTTCTCAGTTGCACGCTATGGTAAAATCCAGGGTTTACAGAGAGCTGACAAAGCAACAAAAATATCTTTTTGTTTAAAGGAATCAGTCTGGAGAAGGTTACAAAAAGGTTACCTATATAAGGTTTTATATATATAGTGGGTCTCCTCCCAGCGGGAGGAGCAGAACCCAATGAAGAGATGCTTCCTCTGGCCTGGGAACACATGTGGACATCCTAGCTGGGCTTTTGTCAAGTCAGCGAGGAAATCTAACAGAACAGGGAGGAAAAGAAAAACAAATGGAAAAACATTGTCATCCCTCATGTTGCTGGAGTATCTGAAAAACTCCCGATTTTCTTCAAATGTTTTAAACCCAACAAGACTCTCAGACAGAGGCTGGTTCACCTTAAGGACAAAACACCCAAACACAAACCGAGCGGTGTGGCGACTGCAGTCCAGTGCAGCAAAGAACATCCAGAACTCTTGACATTCTGCCCTTTTTCAGCACAAAGACAACCTTAAAACAAACCACCACCAAAAACTAAGCTCACACAGAGCCTTCATTCCCTTCATTAAGAGTTTCAGCTATAATCCCAGTCAAACAGCTTTAAATAACACTGCACCACACTCCTTGACACAATTACTAATCACACTGATAAGATAAAATCAAACAAGACATTCAATATTGAAAAGTGCGTCTGTTTTTAAAATGAATCCTACCTTATTTAAAGAGACGCTCACTCTGACAACTTTTCTGGGATCCAAAAATGTTAATAAGCACCTTGTTAAAGATCTGTTAGCTACACCTGCTGTTAGCCAGTCCTTTCACTGAAACCAGATCACAGGAAAACTTTGAATATCCCAACCTCTTCACTTCCAGTTTGTCCCCAAAGACACAAGGGGCTGAACAGGGCTGTAAAAAGTTAACCCTTTGGAAAGACTTGGGGATTTTCTCTGGACTGTTTGGCACCAGTTTTGTTGTAAATTTCATAAAATGTGATACAATATTTTTAATTTGTGTTTATTAGGTATTTTAACATTTATAGTGTAAACACCAGGGAGGGCTTAGCCCTACTAGCCCACTTTTACCAGCCGTTCCTGAGGATAAAGGACCAAAATGTTCATATTTTGGACCATGAAGACAGATGGTCTGAGAGGGAGGTGATGGAAGCTGTTTATGTCAAAAGGGAGAAACCAACATTAAACAGAGGAGGAGGTCTCAGATTTAAGCTTTCAAAAACCTATAATGGAGCTTTAGGCCTGATACCAGGTCAGTTTCACCTGCATTCATGTGAACAAAACATCTTGTTTGTGAGCCAGGCAAACAGAGACCCTAATGACCCTTTATTGTGAGGAGAGTGAGTGTAATCTGCATGTGAATGAATCTAGCTTACAGAACTGGACATTTAAAGGCTTGGAACTCCACAGTCTCCAGTTTTGAATTGAGGAAGCTCTCTGAATGGGAAGCAAAACATCTTCAAGTACAGAACAGAGGTCCAGCTGTTTTTTGTTTGCTTGTTTGTTTGTTTGTTTTAACCTTTTTGGGGGTTTGCTATGTCCTGAATGACTGAGAATCTACACCACTATATTGTCAACATTGTCAAACACTGGCTGCATTCTGCGTGTGACGACACTGTCCTGTCTGCGCCACATGTCTAGACTTTGGGGTGGAGAAACCTTTTTCTTACAAAGAAAAACAACCAAGTCTGGCTAAATTTGACCAAAAACAACAACAAAAAAAAAAGCATAAAACCTCGGAAAACTGTGTAGGAACATATACTCTGCTCTGATATTTGGAGTCTGTGGATCACCAAAAAAATAAAACTTCTCCATAGTGAAACATGGTAGTGGCAGCATCATGCTGTGGGGTTGCGTTTCTTCAGCTGGAACTGGGGTTTTAGTCAAGGTGGATGGAACTTGTCAGCACTTGGCCTTTCACCTGATAAAAACTTGCTACGTCAGAACCTCCTGTTGTTGTTTTGTGTTGTTTTTGTTTTTTTGCGTGACCCCATGCACTGTGCAGCTGAGCAGGCTGCGTGCAAATGACTCTCCGGTGGGCTGCCAGCTCCAACTTCAGCCCAGACACGATCAGTCAGACCGTTTCAACTGAAAAGGGAAGAGCTTCACGCACTGGCAGGAGTGCAGCAGTCCATGGGGGTTGTAGAGTGTTTTTTTTTTTTTCCATCATCTTCTTCTTCTTCGCAGAAACACTTGTGTTTTATATTTGCGCCTTGCCACACATTCTTTTGTGTTCATGGGGGAGGAAGAGGATGAGCCACTGACTTTTGAAGTCTTCCCTTCTTGTCACGTAAAGCATTCCTCACAGATGAATTAGGAGCATGCAGACGATTAGTCACCTGTCATTGCTGCAAATATTTATTTGAGTCCAATTAAAATATTGTTTTTACGCGTCTCCACCTCTTCTTGTGCACAAGGAGCTGTTTTTTTGTGCGTGCAGTTGCTGCAGGAGTGAGTGGATGCAGCATTAATGTTTGGATGCACGCAGGTGTGCATTCTGGTGTGGATACTACGCGTGCATCTTGGCGTATGCATTAGCAAAAGAAATGCATCCAGACATGCAGCTCGATCAGGAACAGTGTGCCATGGCTTTGCGTAGCAATACATCTTTCAGTGTAGACAAAAGTTGCCAAAAAAACAACAACAACAAAACAAAAAATCCCCATAAATAATAGCATTTTAGTAAAACAAGTCCACGCCTGAGTGCACAGCAGAAACATTAGTGTTTAAACAGGTAACAGAAAGTTGGACTTTACATAACTACAGTGGTATTTTTATATCTTTTATGCATTTTTACACAATCACACAGGTTTTTATGATTTCTGGAGATTGCATCACTGAATGGTTGACTTCTCCATATGTGTATATATATATATATATATATATAGTCTCCTAAACGTTCACGCAAATGATCCAAATGTTTTGGAAGGTTTAAACAGCTCCAAACAAACTCTTCTTATTCCCCACAAACTTTCCGTTTCTCATACAGTTTATGCGTCAAAACAGACCTGTTTGTCTTCTTTTATCCAGTGCGTCTCTTCCTGCTACAGTTGTCTTATGGTTTTCTCTTACATTCTCCCAGAGTGCAAACTGTGGATACCCAAACTCTCATAGACTCCCATTATATCGGAGCCTGGAAAACTGGAGTGACAGGTTCTTTGGACTGGTCATATTTCCTACCTACAAGACTGAGGACAACCAGACTCTTCTGCAACTCACTGTTCAGGATTCATTTTGAAATGACTTCTAGTTTGTTTGAGGCTTAATTTCTGGTCTGCGTTTGTTTTCCTCTCTTAAGGCTGCTGTCAAGGAGTGAGTGACACAGGTGTGCAGTTTCCATGGTGACCCTAATGAGCCACCAGCAGCAGCTTTGATACCTAATTGGTCTTGGTTGTCTTTCCACTTCGTACACAGCTCATTAAAATGTAGACTATTTGTCATCTTAGATTATTACAAAAGTAAAGTTATTATTGGGCTTTATGAAAGAAAGTTTGGATTCTCAGGTAGCGGCTGCATTGGCATCCTTCAAAGTTTCTTCAGGAAGTCTGAAGTTTAGGTTAGTTATTCACTATAACCTCTTACCTGTAAGGGGAAAAAAATCAAAACAGGAAGTCAGTGGCACCCTGACCACCTTCACTTTGGCTCTTTGCATTGTCAAAACCTATTTATATCAGGAAGGAGCAATTAGGGGGGAAGGGGAAGGGTTAGATTTCCCCTCCGTGGCCTCGGGCTCGGCCCTCCTGTGGCTGCAGAGTCAACTCTGATTGGAGCCAGATCCTTTGTCCCGAATTCTGTCTCATTGCACCCTTCCAGCCTCACAAAACTAAAAGCATTTGGCCCGTCGTGTTGGTCCCACGTTGAGCAACTCCAAACTCTAAATGCAATGTTGTGAAACGTCAGTCAGCGGACGAACATGTGTCAGACATGACACGCGAGGTGAGGCGAAGTTGAAAGTGACATTCCAGCAGCGAGCACCGTTGCAGCTGCTGTTGATTCTACATTCTCTTTCCGTTTTTATGAGGCGGAGGACGACATCTGTTTGCATCATTGACCCATACAGGAATTCTCCGGAGGGTGAGGAGGTGGGGGGTGGGGGGGTCTTTTAATCTTCCACAGAAGATCTATAATGTGAAGATGCTATTTTTGTCTCCTCGCCTCCCCACATGCTTTCCTGACCTCCTAACACTCCAGCATCACACCCTTGGGCTCCATGACTTGTCATCTGCAATACAGCAAAGGAAGGTAGATGTTCTGCAGGTGATTTATTTTGCTCCCCACCCCCCCTGGCTCTGTAAACCTCCCCAGCACCTGGGGCATTGCGAAAACTTTATTTGCCATAAATACCCCAAATTCCTAAAAACCTTCGAACCTCATATATATTTTTTGAATTCCTCAGGCTCTAAGTATCTACGATGCTAGTACTCAAGGGGGCAATGAGGCACACTTTGCAAAGTCTTAACCTCACCCCCACCAACACCAAACACACACACACAGAAAGGTACACCCCCTGCGATGGGTTCCAGATCAGGAATTTAATGCATGTCTGTTTCGCATCATCTTGCAGGAATGCAGCACGCGTGCCACAAGCCTCATAACCGCGTCCTGATGATTATGAGGATGTTATAAAAAGAGAGCGATGATGGGATGCAGACGCTGCTGGGGGCCGGGGGTTGGGGGGGGGCGAACTTGGGAGTGATGGGAGGCGGAGGGGTAAACAGAGCGCATCCGGCACTCGACTTGACATTAATGACAGGCCAGCTTGTTGTATAAAGCGGCGTTAGTGCAGCTGTGGTATGCGCCGAGCGCATCTGGACCACAGATTTGTCAGGAACGTGTTTTGTGTGAGTGTGTGTGTGTTTGTTTGGTCCGTCTCCTCTCTCTCTCTCAAATTAACGACTGTTGCACGATACAGAAAGGAGATGGAGTGAATTTAACTTGGTTGGGGACCTGAAGGGGGAGCTGAAATGAGAGTGGAGATTTTACAAGGTAGAGTGATCTGCCTGACTTTAGATACTGTTGAGGAGGCTGAACTTGAGGGGGAAAAACGCATTTCTTGGGTGGACTGCAGGTGACAAAAAGCAACTACTAGTAGACTGACCATAGACTAGGAGGGACAAGACAGTCCGGAGTCGAGTTGCACTCAGATTTGTTAGCTGAGCTGAGCTGGTTTTTACAAGTTATCAGATGACATGTCTGCTTCACAAACCTGAGTTAGGGAACAGATCAGAGAAAATCAAATCCTACCTGTTCTGGGACACTTAAACATAAAAAGTACATGATCCTTTTCTTTATCCCAGCTGAGTTTTTGTCACTGCTGTTTCAATCTTATCTAAGGTTAAAGTGTGCGTTAGATTATCCTTACTGTGGAGATATTAGCTGTCCAAGGAGCCGCACAGTGACAGACAGAGAAGGAGCATTTTAATCCACCACCAGGCGCAACGACGGAGCCAGAGGGTGTCAAATGGTGACCTTGATCACCACAGATTAATCATTTGAGGAAACTGTGCTTTCAAGTTTTTATTTGGATTAAAAATATAGTTTTCTCAAATAAAAGGGGTGGCCCGTTTTTATATCTATCTATCTATATATTTTATATAGTGGTAGACAGCTTGGATTTTGACATGGCAACCCAATTTTTAATAGCGACCTTACTTATACCAAGATCCATCCACATATCAAAATGGAAGTCGGTACGTTGCTTATTCTTCAAGTTATCCAGCTCACAAGATGAACCGGATGGACTGACAGGGTATTTCCAAGGCCTCTCTTCATGTTTCGACAGGAAACGATAAAGACTGTTGGTTATGAACCTGCTGTTGCAGCTTCACTGACGAGGAATAAACTTTATTTTTTTAACTTACTATTACCTTTCCAAATATAATGTCTTTTAAAAAACATGGCCATTTGCACAATAGGCGATTTCAGAAAAAGGAATAAACTGCATTTTATACAAACAATTGGAGACAGTTGCTGCACTTTTAAACCTTTTTTAACAGTACTTGTATGAGAAAGAAAATAAATAACAGTGGACATAAAAAAAATACAAAATTACTACCAAATTCTGCTTAGGGTTCCTTTAAAAATGTAAGACCTGTCAAATGGTTTTGTCTTAAAAAGCCAATGGACCGCATATAAGTAACCTTCCCAAATTCCTCGTTTAACATCTCCCCCTGAGAGATTACAAAATGAGGGTGACAATTTTATTAGGAATTACTATTGCACAACTATGATACAGTAAGATGCTGATAAAACTGGAACATAGGAGGTTTAAACGGTGAGGTCATGGAAAATAAATGGTGCTATTTATAGCCGGTTTTAAGAGGATCTACAGTGAACGCATTACTGCTGTCGGACAGCTGATTTAGTTCTGAAATCAACCTCACTGATGTGCTCTACTGCCCTCTAGTGAGACATTTGGCATATGTCACACAAAAAAATAATCAAACCTCACTTTTCTTTAGTGTTTAAAAAAAACAAAACCACTTAACCAGCATGTAGATCGTGGGTTTTTGCAGAATCCATATTTAGTTTTACGGCTTTTGTTGTTCTTTGCTGTTAATTTTGTTTACAATACTCAATCCAAAGCATGACAGGGTGCCAAGAGAGGGTCTGAGGTAGTGCATGAGGAAGACATTTGTTCGGGTAGTTCAGTGGAGATAAAGGTGGGAGTACATCATAGATCAGCTCTGAACCTCATCTTGTGCACAGTGGTGATTAACAGGTCGACAGACGAGGGCTCTACGGACGACACCTGTAGTGAGAGTAGGGAGCAGGTGGAAGAGAGTCTGGACAGGTGGAGGTGTGCTCTGGGGAGAAAGCAGAAGACGGTGGCACTGACAAAAAGGTAGGCGGCAGAGATTTTAACTGGGACTGGGACAGTGAGTGCCTTAGACAAAGGATGTTAATATGAACCTGCCAGGGACGAGGAGGAGAAGAGGAAGAACACAGGAGGATGTGCACCAAGGAGGATGCTGGGAAAGCGTGAGACGGAGGCTGATGATCTGCTGTTCAGACCCTAAGTGGAGCAGCTGAAAGAAGATAATTCAGTCCAGCGTACATGAAGATATTTAAGATGTGTTTTATTACACAGTTCAGTCTTCACTTTTTACAAACATATACAATAATAAAAAATAAAAAAAATCACAATAGTCAATCATGACAGCATCAGATGCACTGAAGGTTGGGTTTAAGAAACGAGTACATGGTGCTCTGTTTACAAGCAGGAAACGTTTCAGTTATTAGACAAAGCCAAACTGGATCAATCCAACGAGACAAACATTTGGGTGATGATAAAATAGTTAGGAACATTTTAGATGTTTTTAAATGCACCTTTTTTGGAAGACAACGTTGTTAATGGAATAGGAGGGAAAAAAGTCCCAAAGCAGGAAAACTGGAAAATATTTACAAAACGTCTCATTTTTATTTGTTCTAAAAAAATAAAAATAAACCTGATTGGCACAGGACTGATTCATCTGAAAGCCTCCCAGCCTAACACGATTAACTCACCGTCTTCATTTGTCTTTTTCTAACAGCCTGAGTCTCAAAGAGTGAGGCTAGTTTTGTTCAGTTAAGACTAAAAGTAAAAGTAGTGCATTTCTTACACACAAATACAGAGTTAAGACTAAACTGGAGAGCGTGATACAAGGTAGTGCTGTGAACAGTATTTAAATCCCAACCTAAAGATATTTCAGGGGGTTTATTTTATGAAAGACTGCTAAAGGTTTGTTTTTTTTAAAGAAATGTGATATTTACATAATTTGAAAGGTTTCTTTTTAAGATTTCCATCTGGATTACTGGAGCACCAGATTAAATAAACCAGAATGGCACTTCAGCAGGTTTAATTATCTGTACTGGAAGGCTGGTGGGATTTTAGATGCAGTCAGCTCTTAGAGATCTGATAGAATCCATCAATAACTCCTCCTGAGATTGACCAGATCGGTAGCTTCAGCAGGCCGGTGGCCATCTGTCCAAGATGGCAGAAAATACTTTTCATGTCATGTTTCTTGTGCTAGAATGACAGAGCGCTGCGTCTTTAACCCATTAAAATCTGATGCACAATTATCCTGTTGTGTAGTGGGGCCTTTTAAAAGGACAGCTCAGATCTTTTGAAGTGAGGTTCTGTGAGGTTCTGTATCTTACCTGCTGCAGATAGATCTTTGAACAACATCAGTCTGGAGAAATAGTTTAATCCTGACCAGATTAAAGAGCTAATGGTTAGTTTAAACACATCTGAAAACAAAGGTGATTGTTGTGGCAGGAGTATCATAGCCTTTCTGCTAGAATAACTGTGTAATGTGAAATTCATGACATCTTAAATGTTTATAAAACTGTATGAACTACTATGAGTTTTATAGAGCTATGTTTTGGCCTTGGCCCGCTTGAATTAGCTGTTAACTTATCCAGTCAGACTTATGTCTGCGTTACGTCTCCGTTTCTTCAAGCTGAAGCTGTTCAAAGAGCCATCTACAACAGGTAAGACTTTAATTGTTCATAATCTCTTCAGAAAACCCCGCTTCGAGTAATCGTAACTATGCGACGTGAGGTGTATATGTGCTAAAAAGTTAAACTAAAAAAAACTAAATTATACAAGATCCAACTATCCTGTTGTGTGAGTCCTGACCTTTAAAAGCCTGTAACATCTCCTGTAATTGTGGAAGATGAGATTTATAATAAATGTTAATACATCAAATTTAGCAACACAGCTATCTCAGCTTTACAAAACATCTTTAGCTGCCTAACTGTACAAGAGCCAGTGACTGTCTGCTGAATACAAGTAGCAACAAAAAGCCTTTAAAACCTAACAAAGCTATTTTCACTCCAGCATTTCCCCAGTTTTAGTCCTTCCTTAGCATGTTACGTTATTGGAATCGGTAAATACTCATTATGAAGCTGTGGCTCTACATGAACAGAGACATAAGTGGTTTTTGCACAGCTGATACCTTGCAGACCTAAGACTCGTGGCAGGTAATACAGTTATCGTTTAGTTAATGCCCCGTGAAAATAAGATGCTTCATTATCTTAGTAAACTTGCTTTTAGAATCCGACCACCTCGCTTCTCTTTTCAGTTGCTGCCTAAATACATCTTACCACCCACAGGGCCTCCCATCAGCCCCCTCCGCTCCTCCTGTTGCGTTCAGCGACGCGCTGCGGACCTGACAGCAGCTCTACTGAGCGTGTGCAGCTTGGTTCTTCATCTCCTGCCATTTCTTCTCCCGCAGGCTGAGCTCAGCATCGGTGAAAGCCGACGGGCCCCAGTTTGTGATCTTCACCTGCCCCTTGGAGCCTGGTGGAGACGAATACAAGTTTATTTCCCGTCAACACAGATTTTTTTTTTCTACAGAAGCTGTGAAAGGACATGCTTAGACAGCTGTTTTCACAGAGGAGGATTTATTTCATTACCTCAGCAGTAAAACTTGTTTCATTATTTAGTACGACTGCAGAGACACTTGGGTGGATGGTTTTTTGATGTGACATTTTTCATGACTGTACTGCTTTCTGATGATCCTTGTTAACTGGGATTGTGTTTTAAATAAACTGGAGGTTTTCTAAGTTAAACTAAATAATTATATTAGACCTGTTACCTCAAGAGAATGTTGTGAAAATTAATTTATAAGCAGGTCTGTTTACAACCTCTTCCAAGGTCAGTAAATTGTTTTAAGAATTAGATAAAAACTAGCCTATTCTACAATCTAAGTTTTCCTTTTTACTCGTATTAAGTTAGCAAAAAAATGCAAAAATGTTCAATGATTGCAGCTGGAAATTAAAGAAGGAAAACTCAGTGTTTAAGTGAAGGAGTGAAACCCTTGCATAGCTAAGCTTTGTCCTAAATTCATGAATTTTATGTCATTTTTTTTTAAAGTGAAAGTGCAGCCAGCCAGCAACAGGTCGTTACCTGGCTGAATGAGCCGTAATAAGCCTTCATGATGAGCCACTTTGTGTTTCCATGTCTTCGTGTTGTTTGTTGCATCTTCCAGCTTCTTCATCACCGTCTGATTCCCAGAAGATAAACAGAAGGAAAACAAGTCGCGTATTAAAATATTAAAATGACGACTTTCAAAAACGGTTACGTTTTAAATGCAGCTTGCATGTAATTCGAAGGTTATAATGCCTAATTAAACACAACAAACAGATAAATGTTTGTCAGTGATGAAGGAACTGCTACCCAAAACCACAATATCATTAAAATCTTATATTTAATCAGTTTGAAGTTCATATATTGTGCAAAACAGCACAGAAGACGATAAAACTATCATAGCACAAACAGCAACATAGTAAGAGCAAAATGAAAACTCATCCTTATTTTTATTTCCTCAGTAGACATTTCCAGCAGTGAGTAAAGTGTGTCTGAATGATTCAGTTCATCCACAGCTGAAGGAAAGAAGGAACCACAAACATTTAACCAGACAAAATCTTCATTTCTGCCTAAATAAAAGGTTTGAAGTTTAAACTTGTGGTGCGTGTTAGAGTCTGCTGTGATCAACACAATGAGCAGGAGTCCATTAGTTAGAGCTGCAGGTCTGGTTTCAAGTCTTAGTTTGTTTTAGGAGATAAGTCGAAAACACAAGAAATCGTTATCAGTCAAACACAAATCTGGATCACGCTGAGGTAAAACAAAAAGGGCAATTTTGGTCCAAATCATGTAAAATAGACATGATGGTGGTTAGTCTTAACATCTAATCATCTAATTGGTGTAAAGGATTAAAGGCTGGTTATTTAAAGCACTCAATTTGTTGAACTCTGAGCTGTTTCAAGATGGCAGCAATCCATTTTCAGTGTTAATCTCCGCTCAGATTAGCCCATCAGAATTGAGCTCTCTCGTTCAAAGAGCTATGTATGTAACAGGTAAGATATTATTGTTGACAACCTTTCCACAGAAGCCCACTTCTAAAGACCTGAGCTATCCCTTTAACTACACTGTGGTGATATAGGAAGAGTTGGACCACAGAGAAGGGAACAGCTCATGTTGGACCATTTTCATTAGTGGTATGACTTCAACATCTGAAGCCCAACTTTAATTGTTAAACTTTGTTAACTTTTTATAGTTAAACTAAGCAATCAGTCGGCTCCTCCTGTTTGCTGACCTGGTACTGCTCCAGCGCTCCTCGTCTCTCTTGCTCCAGACCCTCCAGTTGTTTCATCGCGTCCTGCAGGGCGCTCTCCTTGGCCAGACGCTCCTTCTCCAGCTCCTGCTTCTCTGCCTCGGTTTCGGAGATGGCCCGCTGCTGCCGCAGGTGGATCTGCTCCAGCTCCGCTCTCTTCGTGGCCTCCTCTTCAAGCAGCCTGGGTCCACACACACACACAGATGCGAGTCAGTACGAGCGGTGAATGTCGCGCAGCAGCCTGCGTTCTACCGTGGCCAGGAATGTGCTGTGTGCAGGCATGTTCGGTAGAATGGCAGCAGGTAAACATTAGCTTCCTGAGCTGCAAACACACCTTAACTTACAGCAATATTTAATGTCAACTCCTAACACGTACATCCAAAATCTGAGACAGACGAATTCAACATTTTCTTAATCCAAGTAGTAAAAAATTAAGGTGATGTTCAATGAGAATCAGTAGTTCCCTGAGTGTGACAGCAGGTGGTGCTGCAGTTTCAACACTGAGGGTCAGTAAAAGTTTTTATGCACTTTATCAATATCATTTTTAAGCTTGTCATTCTTCCAAAGAATGATGCAAAATACTAAATGTCACATTTGTTTCCACTTAAATATTAACCCTAATAAGTTGCATTTGGTTTGTTTGCTGCAACACTGCATCAAACAACATGGCTGCGCACGTTTCAACAGGGCCCACAATGCTGCCACTAATGAAACAAAGAAAAAAGGTCCGGTTGGTTCTGATCACGCTGTCTATCCCTGCGAAGCTCCTCTCAGTCTCAGAGAGAAGTCCTCCGTGTCTCTGTTCACCAACAAACTATATCTCATGCCACAAATTTAACAACAAACTAAAAACTCTAACCTCACTTAAAGGAAATTGGTTCAAACAATAAACTCGGCTTGTTGCTGTAAACTAAACTAAGCTGTGCTCGAGTTCAGACAGCAGTGGAGGGAATGAACGCATCCGCTTAATGTCCCGCTGAGGACTCCCGTGTCCCCCTCTCTCTCGCTCTCAGGACACACCAGCAGACTCTTCACTGGTCAGCTGATTGTGAGGTGGAACGTTACCGTCAGCAGAGAGGAAGGAAGGCTGAGGGGAGGAAATGTGATGGCCTGTGGTGAGGAGAATACATGTCTGCCTCTTTATGAAACTTCCACCAAGAAAAAAAAAAAGAAAAAGAGAAGCAGAAGAAGTTCATGAGACTCCTTGATTAAACTGATGCTAAACTAAAAGTTTGGCTTTAAATAAGTGTTACCAAATACTAAAAGTAAAAGAAATCCTTCATATTTGAAGATGAGGATCTTTTCTGTACGTTGGCTGTATCCTCCCACCTCCATCTTGTGACTGACCGGGCCTGCAGCTTTCGGACGGTTTCCTCATCCTGTCTGGCGCGCCTCTCCTCCTCCAGAGCGCTCTCCAGCTGGTGATACATGTCCTCCAGCTCTCGTACCCTCAGCAAGTACTGCTCCAGCTCAGTGGACTTCTGGGCCACCTGCTCCTCCATCTGCTGTCGTACCTGTCGAGCAAGAAATAACATCCATCCTCAATCTGGGTAATAAGATCAAGATTAAGGTGTTTGGAGCGGGTTATCCTGTCTGCTGTGCAAAAATGGGCAGCAAGCGCACTTGTTGAGGGGTTAATTCATTTAAAAAAAATACTGAATCAACTTTAAATAGATTGTTTTTTGGAAACAACTGTGTAGCATCGGCCTTAAAAACAAAGTAGATAAAGATCTATCTGCAGGTTCACCACATCTGCCCTGCACTCAGCATTTCATGCTTCAGAGGAAATGGTGAGCAACACCGAGCCTTTTTTCTTGTCTCTCTAACTTTGTCTTCAACCAGCTCAACCTGAGCTGTTTTTTTTTTCCTGACAGATTTACTTCTAGTCCTGTCTGTTTTGGCCCGTCCCTGTGAAAACCTGAACGTGTTCATCTCTGCCACCTCCTGTGTTTCTGTTAGAGCCACCATCTCCAAACCCAAGATCATCAGCATCTTGTAAAACCTTTCCTTTCCCTCTTGCAGCTTCCTTTCTGATACGAATCACACCCCGACACTCGCCTTCATCCACCCTCTCCCAGCGCTCTCTTCACTTCTTATTGCTGTAAGTACCTGGCTGACCCCAGGTACTTCTACTCCTCCACCTTTAGCATCACTCATCACTGCTCCACCTGTCACCATTTCATTCTTCTTCTCTCCCATGACAGCTGTCTGACCTCATCTGTTGATTACATCTCATGTTTATTTCAACCTGGGGAGTTTCAAACATGTGTTGAGCAAAAATGCTGAAATACTTTGTGACCAAACAGATGCTGTATGAGAGCAGCTCTCGCTCCACCCCGTGCTCCTGATGTAATAAACTCGGTGGAGACGGCTCCGAGCGACGCACCAGTTTTTCTCTCTCCAACTCTATCTTGTAGCACTCCTGCAGCTCAGTGTGGGTCTGAAGGCGTTTTCTTTCTTCTTCTGCTGCCTTGGCTGCTGCCTCCTCCAGAGCCTGCCACACACAAAAAAAGAAACTATTTGATATATGTATACAGATAAAAACTTTTGTTCTGAAAGGGTTTGACGAGAAAACAAAATAAAAACAAAATGTGGAAGTTCTACCTTCATGCTAGTAAATGGAGAGGTGATGATGCTTCATTCCCTGGTTTTGATAATTATTTTAAACCTCTAAAATGTATGGTTTATAGAAATCCAGAGCTCAAAGGGACATTTTCATGTATTTGTGAGTCTTTGCTGTTTTACTTACATTGCAACACTTTATGCTGTATTTTTTACAATGATGTACATTTTACTTTATTTTTCCCACCTCTTATTTTGAAATGTGTTATAAGGAGCCCACCAGGGGTCATGGGTCAAAAACAAACAAACAAAAAAAAGAGGCTGAAAGAATCGGTCCCCTCTATTTTTTACTGATTATTTTAAAGTCCTTCTGTTTGAGAGTAAATGGTCATTTGGATTCAGTGACTCAGAAAAGTTGAACAAATTCTTACCTCCAGGTTCACCATCTTCTAAACAAACCATCAAACCTGTAGTAAAACTACAAACATCACCTCCTGTCAACTGAGGAACAGAAGGAAAAAAATAGACTATAGTCCAATTTTATTCTAAACAAGTCAAACTCCAAACTGACGGAGGGTTTAGTAACCGTCACCAGGATAAAAGTTCTGTAAAAACTATACAAACCGGAATGTTTTTAACTGTTTGACTGATTGTTTTATTGATGTTGTTGAATATTACAGCCTATTGTTGCAAACTGTTTGTCTCCTCATCCAAACTGAGGAAACTAAACCCCTCCTGCTGCCCAAAGGCACCAACGTTAGTCCAAACCTGAGCGTACGTTTTACTAAACTGAGGGAACAGATTGTAAATCTGTGCTCCCGGTTCCATAAAGTGAAGAAACATATTTACTTCTTATTTCAGCCCACCACCCGTGGTGTTTTGCATCTTTATGCTAACATTTTGTCCTACCAGGAAGAAATCATCGTTCTTTAAATTGTGCATCTGCACCCTGACTTGTTCTGTGCTTTTTGAATTAAGTTAACTGTTAAAGTTTTTTTTTTTTTAATTCTAACTCAGACCTTTTTGTTCTCCTTTTAAGCTCTTTCATTTTGTTGCCGATCCCTGAGGTGAAGGTAGACTCTTCAAACTTTAAAGGGGACCTATCATACAAAATTCCCTTTTAGCATGTTTTTGTACTTCCATTTGGGTATCTACTTCTTCTGGGAACAGTTCAAGTCCCAAAAAAACAAACAAAAAAAAAACAAAACACCCAGCTGGTTTTTGGCAATAAATAAGTATTTTCTGGTGTCTGCAAAATGATCAGTTTCAAAAACCTTGGGATTGTTGCGTCACAATCCCTGTTACCTAGCAACCCAAGTGGAGCTCCACCTACTCCATTACAAGAAGGCCGTCATGTCTGCTGGGTCTACTGCTGAACAATGGCTGCTAGAAAAGGAAAACGTGTCTATATTACCGCCGTCCCAACCCGCTACCAGTCGGGTTTCGGCCCGCTGATTGCCGCTGTCCGAGAGTCAGAAGTTGAATTAATAATGATATAAATGTGTGTCAGATCTGCAGCGTTTAATCCTTCAGAGAGTTTTTATGTTTTGAGACGGGAAACAGAGTTGGGGGGCGTGGCCAACAGCAGCTCATTTGCATAAAAGTGATGTAGCCCTAAAACCGCTCCTTCTGAAATGAGCTCAAAACAGGCAGAACTGATCAGGTGAAATCTCAATATCTGAGAATAATTTTGTGTATTAAATGTAATGAACATGTTTTGTACAGCCCACAGACCTATCCTGACTTGTTCAAGGAAGCAGAATAGGTCCCTTTTAACATAATAACACATGAGGAGGACCAGACTGGACTGCCTGTTAGTCTGTAACCTACCGACTCTCAGTACCCAGCCGTGAACTATCTGCTAACTTCAACAGATAACTTCTAACAAACACAGTGTGAGAGACAGAACGTGTGTGTGTGTGTGTGTTCTTTGTGCATTCATGTAAGCAGCTATGCGAGACAGAGTCTGGCACCTCAGTGGTAGATTGTTTTGCACTCCAGGATTGTTGTCTCACACAAAGACCAAACTGTTCTCTCGCGTACGCGACACAAGTTGTGATGGGAATTTTCTTTTTCTTTTGCTGCATCTCTGTGTTCGTCGCCATGAGGCCGATCTCTGCAACAAACTGAAACTGGGGGGCAGCTGATTTCTGATCAGTGTATTTTGGGTTTATCTGAGGGGGATCCACCAGATTGTAAGAACGAAAAGATAAGAAAAGCCACACAGATGAAAATTAGTCGTATGCTTGTGCTCAACAATGAGCCTATTTTTGTTGTTGCAAAATTAGCTGTCTATGTTTAGCTGATGTGTTCTCTGATAGATAGAAATGAAAGTTGTAAAGACAGAAATGGGATGACGAATCACTCTTTAACCAGGCAACTTATTTCAGCGTTCGAAACATCCCTCTGAAATGTCTAAAAAAAACAAACAAAAAAACAAAGTGTTGCCAACTTTCAGGAAAATGAGTGACATCAGCTTTCTTTCATCATCAGTATTCAGCACAGACAGGACGCAGAGTCTGGTTTGGGAAGATTTACAGGAAAAATGTGTTTAAGGAGGCTGATGTCACCTCTCCTTTCCTCCGTCCTTATTCAGCCTGCATTCAGAGAGTGATAGGGTTTGATTAGCTGCTGGGGAGAGGCAGATCTATTTGTGAGCCAGCAGTGAGGCTGACCACCGCAGTTTGTTGTGACCTACTTCAATTGTACAAAAAACCAAACTGTGTGGGAGTGCTCAACAGAGCAACAACCTGTGAATTTCAATTCAGACACATTTGGAACTGTGATCTCACCTCTGAGGAATGCTGCTGAATTAGTCTGGGGACTTTGTTTTGTTTTATTTTGCAGTCGCTTTTGTTATATATTGGAAACAATATATCTGAAAACATAAGAATAATAACCAAGAAGTAAAATAATTTGATAATGTTAATCAGGAAACTTATCTATGAAACAGTGAGCCTTTTAGTTTAGTGATTTATTAGACACTTCAGTGACTTGGACACAAGCAGAGAAACCTGTTTACAACAAACGCCTTATTTAGTGATCTAGCAGGTCCTTGCAGCACCAAAAGTCAGAAACTCCCAGGCTGTTTACCATGTGGGCTTCGAGCGAACGAATAAAGGAGGCGGCTTCATTTCCACACATTGTTTAAAGCCCTCCCCCGCTCCTCCCCCGGAGGCCTGCCTTTCACCCCGACCGCTGACCTGCAGTCAGTCTGAAGCCCGGCACCTCGGGCTGGGCGTTTTGCAGCTGCTCATCTCTACCTGTTGGAGCTTCTGACAAGGTGCCACTCGCCGACAGAGTGAAAATAAGTGGAGGAACGTGAAAGTGTGAGATGTGGTGATGGTGGTGTTTGTGGTGTCTCCTGGCTTCCTTTGCTGTGAGAGAGATACAACACTGACAGAGTGCTGCTTTGTCGTTCGAACAACGGAGTTCAGTCAACATAAAGCAGTTTATATTCTTTACATTTGTTGTTGTTTGGTTGTCACACTTTGTTCTGCTGCCTGTTCTTCCTCTGATTCAAGCCGGGACTCTCGGTGGGTTCTGTAAAAAGGATGGGTGAAGCCAGCTTGCTGCCGCCGCGCCTCCAGGCCGCCAAGCGAGGTCGTAACAGGGACATAATGGTCGACACATGAAAAGGGGAAGCCGGCCCCTTGGGTGGACGACGTGACATGGTGATGAACGAGCACATCTTCACTGGATGCAGGTTAAAAAGACGGGGCTTGTCTTCACAGCCATGTCACAGATCTGTTTTGTCAAAGTTTGTAAAACCAGCGCCACTGGGGTTAGACTGCAGTGTGCTGCTTTTCACCGCTTCTCCGTCCAGGCCTTGAACGACGAATGTGGACGAGCGGAGGACAAAACAAGAAATATCAGGCCTTAAAAAATCAAAACTACAGTAACTACAGTATCTGAAAGTGGTCTCTTTAGGAAACGAGAAGGAAAAGAATCCAAACAAAGACCTGAAAGAAAGTGAGAGGTGCATCATTCTTCGGCTCATCGAGTTTAGCAAATGGTTCTTTGGGAATCAGAGTGTTGGAGCCAAAATCCCATTTTCTGTTTCTCAAACTACATTATCTTTGTTTGTTTTTCTAAATTTCAGTAAAAATAATGAGAACAAGTTTTATCTTTGTGACAGGCGGCTGGTAAAGTCTCTAAAGATTTAACCTAAAATTGGTTCTTTGCTAATTTGTCAATGAGGTTGCCACAAGACTGGTTTATATCTTGACGTTTAGGAGCCTTAATGATCAAATAGTGGACTGAAAAAGAGTGGAAAAAACCCCAAACAAAACAGTCAATATACAAAGAAAGACTTTGAAAGATCTTCAGAAGTAATATTTAAAAACACTTTACATTTTTACAGTAAAGTCTGTGTATTAGTGGTATGAATTGTCATATTTACACATCACAGAATGTACTTCATTAATAAACTTTTAAATTTTTAAAAATGTGCCTTAATTTAAAGGTTTTCTTATTGTTTGTTCAGGCAAACAACAGCAGCACTTTAGAGAAACTTGTCGAGAACACTGCCAGAGTACACAAAGGTACTATAAATTATACTGAGAGGCGGTTAGGAGCTAATAATCAAACATGGACACTTTGTTTGCACTTCTACACACCACAGATAAAAGTGGTTTTTCCATGGCCGTACATGAACCACAGTCACTCAGGCTTTCCCATGAAGCTATACAGCCCCAAAGCCTGACTTCCCTTTTTTTTTTTACCCATCAAGTCACTATTTCAGTTCAGAATTCCTTTCAGCAGATCGTTTTTATTGTGGTTAACTTGAGCTGAGGGAGTTTCATTTTATTTTTTTTAACTTGTTTCCGTTTGATTTATTTCCAGCTGTGTGATTTTAAACTTGACCGACTTTGCCGTGACCGAACGTGACGTGCGTCGTGCGATTCCCCCTACCTTCCTCATGTTCTCCAGCTCCAGCTGCTTGGCCTCGTTGGCCGTCTGCAGCTCCCTCATCCTCAGTTCCAGCTCCTCCTGCTCAGCCTGCTGCTTCAGCCGGAGCTCTCGGCGCTTCTGCCGGGCGTCGTGGTGCGGCGCCGGCCGGCCTTGGCGCAGCAGGTTCACGGAGGTCTGAATGGCTAGGAGGAAACCGTGGAAGAGGTACAAAAATCACTTTGGGAAATGGACAAAAAAACAAAACATTTCTGTGTGACAGTAAAACTGCCAATGCAACTTCTGCCTGAAATTCCTAGGAGCTAGAACCTGTTCTGCTCATAAGGTGCAGGCAGAACCTTTTCTCCTGGGGGCATGCGTCAACTACTGCGCGATTTGTCAGAACATTGTTGTGGGCATGTTTGTGTGGATGTGTGGGTGAACCGCAAGATTTCACTTCGACTGCTCTGCTGTCTCTGGGGCAGAGACACAGGTGGCTCTCCGGAGGCGAGGGAGTTCGCCTCAGTTGGCCCACATAGAGGCAGGTTCCCCATGTTTGATCGTTGCTGTGAATAGTTTAGAAACGGTGGCAGTCACACCTCACAGCAAAAAGGTCCGGGTCTCCGGGTCCAAGCCAGGGGCTTGAACCCGGAGTCTTTCGGTGTGGACTTTACATGTTTTCCTTGTGTTTGCGTGGGTTTTCTCCGGGCGCTCCGGTTTCCTTCCTCAGGCTAAAAACATGCATGTTAAGCTGCCTCAGGCCCAGGCCTTCCTTGAAAAAGAGATCTGAGATCTCAATGGGACTTGCCTGGTTAAATAAAGATTAATAAATAAATAAAACTATTTTGCTAATGCCAAACAGCATTTAGCGTCTCAGTCTGGATAATAGGAATGTCTGGTTGGAGTGAGGGAAGCAACCATCAGGAGAGTGGGGAAACCGGCAGGAAGAAATCCCTTTCCGGCGCTGTGGAGGGAGGGAGAGGCTTCACCAGGAGGTCTGCACCGCAGTGTCTCATGGAGTGCAAAATGTCCAGGTGAAAAACACCACCTCACAATCATGTGAGCAGATTTCGCCACCTCTCGCGGAGTATGAGTCCAGCTTTGATGAACTCCTCGAACAACTCACCCTGCATCCACTCTTGCTTCTTCTTCCTTTCTGATGCACTGATTTCAAAACTTTTTTGAGATGACTTGATGAGGAAGAGGCACTTTTTTCCCTCTTTATCTTGCAACGACTGCAGTGTAAAAAAACAAATACACAGGTGTTAAATCACACAACAAAACATTTAGCATGAAAATGCAATAACAGCACACTTCAACATGTCTACAAAAAAGAAAAAAATCGTCCCTACTTTTTCTACATTGCTTTTCCTAATCAACAACTGAGGAGGTTCAGTAAAAGCAGTGGTCTCTTGCCTCTACAGTGCAGCTTCCATCCAACAGGATGTCTCCTTTCTTCTCTGCGAGGTCCTCGCCGACGTAGTAGGAGATGAAGTTGGGCTTCAGCACAAACCAGCGTTCAGTCCAGTTCTTCCTCTTGTGACCTTTCTTCATCATATATCCCTACAGAGAGAAAAGGGGAACATTTCAGAAAAAACAACAAACAAACACGGAGACCCGCCCGGGCCGTAACCCCGCTCCTCCCGCTCCGGCTGCTGGGCAGAGGTGCCAGCCTGAAACCTGAAGAGGAGCGAGCAGGTGGAGACAAAGAGAGAGGTATGGATCGGGCTGATGGAGAAGAGAGAGGAAGTCAGATTCCTGCAGCTGGAACTCAGAGCTGAACTCAAAGAAGTTGGACATTCACCAGAAAGCCTTATAAGCAGACACATTAGAATAATACATGTGGGCGGAGTTAAAATGTTAGATGCATCATTTGTTTACTTGTTAGTCGGTAGAGGCTGAGACTGTCAGCGCTGATTAAAGCACTGAAGTAAAGTCTAGATCTTAGTACTCTCCATATTTGAGGTTTCTCACTTCCTCTGTCAGAGTTTGACATCATTTAGTTTTCAGATTTGAGACAAGCTCCGGCTTCACGCTCTGGTTGCTGCAGCAACAATCTGATGTTTCGGAGCGTTCAACATGTAAAATGAAAGCAAAGAAACACGCAACCCCGATTACTGCTGATTGAAATATACAAACTTTGCTTATAGGACATTTAACAAAAACCATCAACTTTTCTTTTTTTTGTTCCCAACTTTGGGACCCACTGTTTTAGAGGACAAAGTAAAGCAAAACATATTCCTCAGCTGAAAGATCTTTTAGAAATGTTTACAAATCTAAATCTTCTCTTGCCAGTTTTATGTAAACAAAATTAAAAGGTGCATTTCTTTTAATTGCAAGTAAGGCTTCTTACTTTAGGTTAGGCATAATAAATGTCCAACAGAAAAATGAAATCAAAGGTGCTCTATAGAGTTTGTAATGGAGAAGCTTTTATTTGTCACGGCGTAAGAGTTAAGAAGTGTGATTATCAGGATGTGACCTATCTTAGCCACCATCAGGGTCATCGTCTGCTGTGAAGAATATTTTCTGCTGCAAAACAAATAAAAAGACCTCTGCTGCTCAGAGTTTTATATTTGAAACATCACTTTCCTGCTATAAGCAGACACATGTGAGTGGAGAAGGGGGGTGGGTGTTCTGTCACGTTGCTCACCTGCTTCAGCACGTCCAGAATGAGCTCCTGGTAGACCTCGCTGATGGCCATGGACAGCGTCTGCTTGTCCATGCCCTTACTGAAGTGCCCCGAGCCCACCAGGCAGATGAGCTCCCAGACGTTCAGGCACTGCTGCTTCGAGTCCAGCTGCAGCTTGTAGTCCACGAAACGCTCCTCCACCCAGCTGCCCCCCATTGCCTCGGTCAGCTTACGCAAGAAGTACTCGATCTGCGCGAGAGGACACAACCCGAGTGCGCTTCAGTCAGATTAGAAACACAGGTACACGCAGATAATAGGATTTCACATTGGATCAAACTTTTTCCCCACTATTTGTCTCTTCATGAACGGACTGAAGCATAGAAATTTATAATTCCTCTGCAAACAATTTTCCTGTGACTCAGCTCTGACGTTTGTTGCACTCACTCAACAATAAATCTTCCACCATTTATAAGAGAACAGGAAGCTGGAAACTTCCTTTTCTGCTCTTGAGCAACTGATGTTTTAACTGGCTACTGGATGAAATGCCACAGTTAGCAGACGTTAGCTACAGTATCTCAGATTTTCTGTTAGGGTAAAATTGCCTCTGCTTGAGAAAACCATATGAGGAATAAAATAAATGAAAATGTTGTTTACAAAAAAACAACACAGGAGTAAAGTGAGAAGCTGAAACTGATGAGCTAATCGGGCTCATTTCAGAACATGTACAACAGAGACCTCAGTGAGGAATCCATTATTTTGGACTTTAATGCTCTGATTTACATTCAGATGGGAGCTTTACAGCTAAGAGCAACAGACCTAAAATTAAATCAACTTGCCTGCTTCTAACTCATATTCAAGTTTGAATTTTTTAAAGTTTTTAGAGCAACAAGTAAAAACTGAGAATGTCATACTTTACTGTGTCCTGGAAGAAAATCAATTTCCAAGCACTGTTCGATGAAATCACTCAAAAAGGGTTTATTTATGTACGGTGCACAATATATAGAGAGCCTTAAGGACAATTTACAATTAACATCAGAGTCCTAGCTCCGAACGGGAAGCTTCGACTCAAAGCTCTGGCCCCTCAAGTCAACACAGGAGCTTATATTAAAGCCATTGTGATACAGGACTTAAAAGGAGGAGTCCGTCTGGTTCCCATGAGAAGAAAATTCAACATCAATCCTGTAAACAACATTCTGTGAGAAACCATGGGACTTTGAATAGAAGCCATAACATAGTCAGGACTTATAAACAACAGGTGTTACCTTATATTCAACTCTGTGATTACAACTGCCAGTTACATAAAAAAACAAAAAACAAGTTTTTAGAGCAGTAAGGTGACGTGTTTTCAGAAGTGTGACACTTGCAATGCATCAGGGAATTTGCTTCACATTTGGTCTGACACACATTTCATTGACTCACTCAGGAAACAAACTCTGATGCACAGATTAGTTTGGCAGCAAATAGTAAAATGCTTATTTACGTGGCCCAAACTAAATGAACTCTTCTGTCACCAATACTGAAAGCCACTGACACAGTGAAAGCTAAATAGCTTCAAATTTTTATATATATATAAATAAAACATCTAAATCGGGGCAGCTCGGTGGTCAGTGCCGCGGTCGTGTAATCCTGAGGCTGCACGTTTAAGCCCAGGTTGTGTCAAGTAGAGCGACTGGTGTAAAATCGCTAAATCGTTTGTCAGAATTCACTCGCTGTGAAAGGGAGCAGCTGAGACAGAAGAACAACAACACAAAAATGAAAGCATCTAATCTCACATGTCAAAAAACAGAGAATTAAACTTTAAAAAGCCCTTGTTAAAACTTCTTTGTGGAAGCACTGGAGTGCACCTTGCAAATGGTCTCTTTTTTTAATTCTTCTGTCAACTTTAACTCGGCCCAAACAGAGCAACGTAACCACGCAAATTATATATCAAAACGACCGGCTCGGACTTGGGATGTGTGCTGTTAGTTTTAGTCCCTTTTCAAGTTACCATGGCGACATAATTCGCAAAAAACAACTCCGTTAAAACCCTATGCAAACCAATGAGCGGAACTGACAGAGTGGAGGTCACATGACCTAGAGTGTGCTGCACTTTTGTTAGCAAACAAACTCTTCCTACGCCTACATATTTTATGATACATACACAAATTATACATCAAAACGTAGGCATTTTTGTCTTCTTTCAGGCAATGGTTCTACTTTTCCTGTAGGCCTTATCGTTTTCTCTCAAGTAGCCGCAGAATGGCAGAGTCTGACCACTTGACTTCCTATCTTTTCCATTACAATTTTGTCTGATGCCGTTTTTCTGATCTAGGTGTGAGCGGTGTCTATAACTCGTCATATCTCTGATATAAAAGACAGTTTTAACGTGAAATTTTATATGAATGAGAACTAATCTCTCCTTTCACTCACGGTTCAAGAATTTTCTCAATAGGCCCTGTAGTTTTTGCACAGCGACTGTTTGTTTGATGTGTGACCAGATCTCTCCCTGCTCTCTGCCCCCTAAAGGCAGGAGAAATCTGGCTTCTGATTGGCCGACGTTGTTTCCAGGTATATTAGGCAGAAAGACCCCCTGTCTTCCAGAGCCAGGCAGAGCTTCTGCGAATCAAAATGGCAGCCACATAATTCAGTTGAAACTTTAGACTTTTTCGTATCTTCCATCATGTTTGACCTCATAAACACCATGTCTTCAATTATAAATTACATAATTATACCAGTAACTCTAACTGTTTGTTAGCAAAATATCTCATGAACCACTGGGCGGATTTTATGAAACCTTCAGAACGTAATCTGTACGTGAACGTCGCAAACCGATTAATTTTCGGAGTCACTCTAAATCAAGATGGCTGACATAGCCAACTTATAAAAAACTAAAATGGCTGTTTATTTCGATATTTAGCTATAACCTGGTGTGATGGTAGCTGTCAGCGCTCCCTGAGGCATACCATGATTTCTAAGAAATCCTTCAGTTTTTTTGTTTGAAACGTTGCTAAAAACAATTGGAGAGAAAGTCTGTTAGCAGAATATCTCATGAAGCACTGGACGGATTTTAGTGAAACTCTCAGAAAGGACTCTTTATATGTACGTTTCAAGGTTTCTTCAAGAACTATTCTAGTCCACTATGTAGTCCTCATGTCAGTCATTTAATTGAAGTGTCTGAATTTAGATTTTTATTCTACAGTATTGAGTCCTCAGTAATACTCAGAGTAAATCAGAAAAGGTCAATTTATTTTAGCCATCTACCCCACAAACCTGAGCATTGCAAATCAAAACGGTTATACAGCAGTTCTGGTACTTTATTATGTAGCTCATCAGGTGCCAGGAGTTTAAATAAAAATCCTTTAACATGGTTTAGTAATTCATGCACACAGATCTGCAACAATGTTGTGTTTATACCCAGCATCCTAAAAACTCATCCTTTGTTTTTGGTTAAAATATGGCTATAGTGAATGGTTTAATTTTGGGGGTTTGCTTAGATGTTACTGATTCTGAAAGTCAAAATTTTCCAATCTTTTTAATTTTACTGAACTGAAACAATGATGTAATGCTTGTTCTCAAACAGAACAGTGTCAGTCAGCAAAACGGTATGACCAGATGATCTAAATTGAGGGAAGAGATTGCAAAACTCTTTGCACAGTTTCCTAAACTGATGGAACAAGTTTTTACAGCCTTAGTTTTCTATTTCAGGCCCGGGAAATTGCGAGATCCATACTTCATAGCGATGCCGAAACATGATCAGGAATGAAAGATCAATGATTGAAGGCCATGATCAATACAGAACCTGTGCACAAAGAGTGTTTATTATGCTCTGATAGACAGTAATAGATTGCAGTGCATTGCATACAGTTAAGTGCAATCATCTATATGCTATTAGCATAGATTAGAACACACTGATATCCATAAACTGTAGCTAATATTCCACACAAAGTCCAGGGTGAGACATTAGGCAGTTTCCCAAAATATTTCCTTGAAATGGCCGCAAAGACCAGTCTGTCTTTCTGCTCCCTCTGGCGGTTCAAAAATCACTAATGAAGCTGCCTTCGTCCCGCACAGATGTGAGCTTTCAGAAATGAAGTGAGCTCCGCGGAACCAAAAGAGGCGTGGATTAGAACTCAGCTGTGTCGACATGGAGCGCAATGTATTAAATGTGTGATGGACGATTCCCTCATATCATTTTAAAACATGACAAATCATCTAATTTTAGCAGCCCTCTATGTGTTTTTATTTAAACTAAATGAAAAGTTGCTGTGCGTCATCAGCGATCTTCCCTCTACTATAAACTTGTTTGTTGTTGTTTTATCCTGCGACCGGGTGGTCACACAGACCATATATCATCACTTCGTCACATTATTGAGCCGCAAAGCCGGCTTACCTTCTCACATGTCAACTATTTTGGCTCTGTTACTACCTCGCTTCACAGCACAAAGGTGCATCAGAGGTGGGTTGGCTTCGACCCTCATCGCTGCCTCAGCCCATTCAAAAATCACACGAAGCAGCCAGAAGGCATCTAATGCCCTGTTTATACAACACGCTTCTTAAGTAAAGCCAGAACATCTGTTGTGTTTCAGTCATTCGTTCAGATGACAACAGTGTTTCTCTGACACTGACACTTTTTGAACCCAGGTCTCAGAGCGGATGTTTTTGGAAACGCGCGGCATTGGTGTGAAATCACACATGCGCACTTCAAACTGCTGCAGTCGGATAGAGTGCCATTTGTGCTACTCTTTTTTTGTTTGTTTTCTTTTGGACATGTAGGTGCAACTCAACCTCACTGTCAGTCCAAGCAAACGTCCGTGTATTCATCGCTGTAAATGCAGCTCTCTTTAAACTGAGCACATAAGCGTTTTGATGAAATACAAAACTTACAGTGCCAGCTAGTGACCTAGCATGGAAACTAGAGGATTAAACAAGCATTATCGTGTAAACAAGTAACTTTTTCACAATCAACCCTGGAAGATCTCTAACGTTTCCAGGAGATTGTTCCTGTATAAACAACAGAGCCTAAGTCCTAGTTTGAAGTGTTTTGTGAAAGTGCCATTTCACACCTCACTGAAGATTGAGTTCAAAATTCCAGGTCTGAACCGTGGATCACTGACTAAACCTACACGCACAGTTCGTAGTCTAACCCCGTCTCAGCTGTCCACCAAGATGTCGCACTTCAGGTTGAAAGCAGAGGCATTGAAGAATGTGTGGGGGCACGTTCTGGGTTATTGCTGTTTTACTTCCTTTTGGTCAAATTTTATCATCCTTTACAGCTCCACCACAACTGAACCCAACAAAGTTGATCCAAGATCCTTTCTACCATTTAATTAGTGGTAGCACACTGACTTCAAGTTTACTCGTCTAATTACAGCTATCTATTTGGACCTTTGTTTTAAGAAACAATGAAACGGCATTGTTTCCAGCATAATTTGTACAGCTTACTGCAGAGCACAACACAAATATTCCGCTGATTTTAGGGGAAAGTGTTTCAATTTTAGCGGGAATGACACACATCATGATAAACTCTAAAGGAATGCTGATGTCCAACATGAAGGACTATCATAAATCACGTCATTCTCAGAGGTAAGCTGAACAGACTCTGCAAAATGCTGCAAAAAGAAAATAAACTTTCAGTGGACAAAGATCCCTTGTCCTGGACACCATTTTATGTCTGACAACGTGAGATTAGTAAGATGGATCACAAAAGGTTTGTCTGAAGAAACAACAAACGGGTCTCACCTCCTCAGTGACCATGATCAGCGGGTATCTGTCCTCTGACAGGAAGTTGAAGATACACCATATCTTGAAGGCGTCGTCATTGGAGATAAACAGCTCGTTCTGCTGCAGGTTCTTCCTGAAGCACAGTGTCCAGCACATTTTATTCAGCTCCTGGCGATCAAAGTTATCAGTCACCTGTAGCAGATAAAAAGAGCAGCAGCCCTGGTGAGTCATGGGTCAGATAACAAGGAAGGCCTGTTGGTTTCTCCCAGGAACTAGAAACAGTTTGTAAGGACGGCACGGATAAACCCATCAGATGATTTATCCTGCTGAATTTCACAGAAAAAAACAAAACAGACTTCTGGTAGTCTTAGTTTGTGTTTCGCAACCATTATGGGGAACTATGACAGTGCAAATTGGCACATTTGTACAAGTTTAGGAAAACTTAGAGTAATCAGCAAAAGGGATAGGATTGATTTTGTTTTATTTTGCCATTGTATTTTTAAGTTTCTTGAAAATAATAATCCAGTTTCACTTACAAAACCCATTACATGTTAGCTGTTCCAAATGATGGTGGTTTGACTTTTTTTAATAATTTGGCGCGGTGACTGTCTTTTGTACTTTTTTTTTTTAAGGGTAGTAATGGCAACGCTGATTTTTCCCGGTCTTCTTTTTTTCTGCGTGTTTAATGGTGTCTGGCAAGCAGCTTAATGGAGCATTACCACCACCAGCTGGTAAGGAGTGTGGTGTCAAGTTTTGGACTCTGGGACCGCCCATATTTACGATGAACCCACCCACTACAGCTGTTGAGCTGTCCTGTAGAGACGCTAGTGGAAAAGGGCCATATGTGTCCCTGTGATGGACTTGCGACCTGTCCAGGGTGTCCCCTCCCCTCCCCTGCACAGTGACTGCTGGAGATAGGCACCAGCTCCCTGCGACCCAGAAAGGAGAGGCAGGGAAAACAAAATGGATGGATGGACAAACCAAAAGGAAATCTTCTAGGTTTACAAACAACCCACATTAACAACACACCATATGTTTTAGAATAGACTGCTGACAAGTTCAATAAAAAGGAACTGAACCTGCTTTTGATTCTTGAAGACGTTTCACTTCTCCAAAAGGCTCCTTCAGTTCTGATTGTGGGTTGGGAGTACCAGGCTTATGAAGATCACAATAATCGGGGTGTTAGGTCACGAGTCGTAAAAGGTGTTCGCTTTCTTTCAACTCCTCTGTCAAGCCACCTCCCTTCCCCGTCTAAAATGTGCACATTGCCGTCCTCAAAACAGTTCCTTGTCCTTGAGATGTAGATGAATTGCAGAGTCTCGACTCTTCTGTGTTGTGCCATCCCATAAATACTTGTTGCGCTTGGTTTCGTTTGAGAAACGAAACCTAGCGAAAGATGCTGAGGTGATGTTTCGTCTCTGGAGAGGTAAAACCATTTTCAAGAATCACAAAGTAGCGGCCCATGTCCAGAATTCCCACCGAACCACTTAGGATTCCTCAGAATCTACACCTACAAGTAAAACAATCTTAAAAAAATAGCTGTGTGTTATGATGACGGAGCTCAACTCTTAAGAAATGCGAGGAGAAACGGGATAAAAACAACCTCTTGGGTTCAAATTCCTGAGTTACATGAGTGGAAAGCTCTTGAGAAAAGTACAATTGGTGCTCTGGTGGGAAATGTTTTCTCATAGCTGGTGAACAGTGGTCTCTCCATGGAGACAGGCAGTCCTGTGGCTTAGAAGCACATCTCTTCCTGTTCTGGCTTTAGCTCTGTGAAATAAGTCATCAAACAAGTGCCAAACTTTGCTGTAGTCAAAAATCCCCCTGAACATACAGTAAAAAAAGACCTGCTTCATCTGGAGCTGAGACCATCTGGCAATGTCTGTCGTCTTGAAACAAGAATTAGTGTAAAGGGTGACACTTTTACTGTTGCGTTGGTGATTTAAACAGGAAGTGACGCCACGCTCCCGTCTCAGACAGATGCAGGGATTTCCATCTAAACTGACAAGTCAAAACAAACTCAGCTTTGTCAGGTGTGCTGAAATAACACAAATTGGTACTGAATCATAAAAACAATACACTATTGGGCCCAATTAAGTTTGATAATCAGGAAGTCGTGCTAAGTGTTATTGTTTCGTTCAGACATCAGTCCCTACGAGCACTCTGCTTTATTAATGGAGCGTTTTATAAGAGGCTATAAAAACTTATATCTACGGTTCACGGCTAATTGGTTTGTTGACTCATTACACTGTCTGAAATTTACTTTACTGATGCAAGATCTGATGTAACCTACCATTGTGCTAATTTAGGCACAACGTCTGTGTGGAAATCTGTTCTCAACATTAAAGGGAGACTACACCCAAAACGTGTTTTTATTTGTTTTGTTCCTAAATCAGCTGTAGTGCGTTTTGAATTGTATAACTAACAAAGAACAGTTTTATTAAAAGGCAGCTTGATGACCACTGTCTTCCGTGTTACACAGTTACTGTGGACATACATTAAAATGTGCATACAGAGTATTTAATATGTATTTAATTTGATTGGGAACACATTTTTATCCCCTTCTGCAGACAGAGAACTTGTCTCTACGGTTTCTCCAACATGTAAAACACAACAACAATTTGTTGAGTAATCACTGTGACTTTCCAAAGGAAAAACCAGTGTTTCATGTCAACACTTGACGTAACCAGTCAGAGCTGGCCCTAAAGCCAAGTCCTGGGACTTGTAAACATTTTAACCGTTTTAATTTCAATTTCAGACCAATGGCTAACAAACCTTCAGACCAGTCGGTTTGAATATTAGAGCTGGATGTCACAGTTTAATCCTCAACTTTTATCCCAACGTAACCCCTCTGACAAGACCGACTGCACCAGCTGAGAAAGTCTGTGACTAAAACTCCACCAAAGACGGTGGCTGGATATGATGGCAGGTAATGGTCAGTGTGTAGATATTATAGAAAATTGCTTTCAATTCTTTAAACAGCTTATGGAGATTTCCAACCTGACTTGCACTTCTTTCCCAAACAAAAAAAAAAACAAAAAAACCCCAGCTCAGGTGAAATACCACAGAGTGAATACACTCCCGTGTGATGCAAGACTCTTATTGGACATAAGCAAGAGTAAACACGTCAGATTCTAAAACAATAAATAATGCTAAAAACCCCAGCGTGCACAAACACTGATTTTTGGTTTGGAAATTGGTTCATGTGTGATCTGACTGACTAAGAATTTTTTTTTTAGTGGCTGAAATGTAAGTTATCACAAATGTGTTAAAAACATACGATCGTTTCGTTAACTTAAAAATAATGATTTTTTTTAACTGATGATGAAATTTGCTTAGGCCACATTTGAAAATATTTGTTGCTTCCATTACAGAGCACCAAAATGTACCAAAACAAACATATAAACCTATAAATATATGGTTAAAAAAAAGAGGAATTGTTGTTTCAATGACAGGATGTCCATCGTGTGGTGGCGTTTCAAACATCCGTGACTGTTGAGTTCAGTAAATTGTACACACATGCTGGTAAAAATTCAACTACCAGGGAGGAAACACTCCTACAAGCTACAAGCTACAAGCCCCCGGGTGGATTTCTTTTTACTGGACAACAAAAAGAAAACCACAGCTGATTATTCCAGTTTGGATTCCCACTGCAGGAAAATACAAAAGGTTTTAAATTGTGCAAAGAAAAAAAAAAAAAAAAGAGTTAATTGTGCAAATTGTTTTTTGGGTTGATGAGGTCACACTGGACAGCGAGGGTCTTGGGTCTCTCAAGTTGCAAGAGGTTCAACTTGAGCGGTCTGAGCCAGAGTTTGACCTCCCCAAGGCATGATGATGATGATGGTGGTGAAGCTGACACAATGTCTTCAGAACCTAAAATGCTATGAGTTGTTTTTGATTTGATCGTTTTCCGTACATGTTTGCAACCCATCAACCCCGAACTCTTCCTGTATCGCCCTAACTCTTCACGTGCCTGTAAAGTGGAAGCACATGCAGGTTTAGAACGCATCCAGGTCTGAGGTAGTATGTACTCCGCACAGTGCATGAACAGAAAAGGATCACTGCGGGTCTTTAAAGAAGAAATCAAGCCATTCCAGTCCGTCCTGGTTCTCTACACAAACCTTTTAATGCCAGATTTAATAAAAACACAAACAAAAGAAGAGAAAACACGGGCAGATACAAGTAGATGGACTCAGAGGAACCCTGATCAACTGATCTGCCTTTTGTGACTAAATATATAAGCCGAATCACTCTTTTTGTTTTTTCTTTAAAAAAAGCAGAATTCTTTCATGATGAAATAATAAAAAAATATATAAGACTGGCCATGACATGTTATTGCACAACAAACTACACCTAAAGTGAGTTTGATCATAAATTTAACTGCATTTAGTTTTGATTTAATCGACTATTTAATCCTATTGTAAAGCTAATTTAAGGCCACCCATCTATGGAGGGCTTAGATGTCTTTTCCACATCTTCTCCATCAAACAGATGCTCAGAAGACTCGGTCTTCTTAATCCAGAGAAGCTGGGACCAAACGGGACATTCTGCCACTCAAACATGGTGTAAAGATTTTACTGAAGAAAACTTTTATAAATATGCACACATGTATGTATTATTAGGTATTCCTTCATTTCTTCTGCGGCGTTTCAAAAGCAAGTGACTCGAGCCTTCACACCGGGATGCTCAGCGCAGCAGGTATAATGTCGATGTATTGATTGTGAATTTCCCCATACAGCGCAGAAGCATTTTTCTGCCGTGACGACGGCGTCGCCATCAAATCCGCCAAAGCTGGTTTAATTGAACGTAACGCAGTTTCTGTGTTTACCAACGTCTTGTAAGACCACATTTTTAAGTCCCCAGGTGCTCTTTAATGCTCTGACAATAGATTTTGGGTGGAGCGGCACTTTAAAGAAAAAAAAAAAAAAAACGAGTGTTAGGACGAGGCTCCTCCCATCCAAAATATTTTGTTATGAAATGCTGAACGAACAGACCTCTGATGTCACTCCAGACTAAACTCAGGCCTCTGTTTATACTCTCTAGTGAGGGTGAGGATGGTGGGGTTTCGATGTTCAGGTAGAAGACTTTTGTGCCGGCTGTGCTTTTTTTTTTTGCGTGAATCGGCAGAGTCTAATTACAGCAACACAGGCGGGTTGTGAAAAAGAGATTTGTTATGAAAGAGCTCCTCTTTGTCTTGTTTGTCTTTCTCCTCACGCCTCGCTGGTTCTCTTTCTCGTCCCCAGCTCCAGCTCGGTCTGAGGTTCACTGGCAGCTTATTTATCAGCTTCCCTGATCCAGCCTTCAGCTCTACCCCGCAGCGGCTTTTACAGCTTGCACGTGAAGCCCCGGGGAGGTGCTAACAAAACACAATAAAAAAATTTTTTTAAAAACTACGACAAAAACACCCGGACTGCGTTCCCAGCTCAACTGGACTGGCAGCTGCTCAATCACTGTTGAGCAGTCGGCCCTGATGTTGACACGAAGAGCTGCAGCCGACCTGACAGAATGAACGCAATATCAGATAGAAGTCCTTCAAAAAAAGGGGAAACACCAACAGCTTTTACATGGTCCAGAGCACAAAACTATAAACAAGGCAGGCAGACACTAAGCTGCAGGTGGACTACGATCCACGCCTCGTTTCGTGTTCACATTGTAACTCTGTCAAGTTAGATTAAATTGAAATAAAGGTTCAAATAAAGCTCCAAACTGCAGCACATCTACTGAAGTGACTTTATCTTGGTTAAATCTGTTGAAGTCATTGAGGTGTAGTCATTTTTGGGTTTGCTACAGTCAGTGGTTTACTTGAATTAGAGTGATTTTAAAAAGGTATTCAGTCGTAGACATCCATCCAATGATTAGTTTCTAAGTTTCAATAAAATCTGTCTACTGGTTCATGAGATATTTTGCAAACAGTCAGTTTTGATGCCGATAGTTAAATACAAAAGTTTCTTCTCGTGCTCAGCTGGCGCTCAGAGTAAAAGCTGTGGGTGACTTTCAGCTACCAGATCACAGGCCAGTCTCTACGAATCTGACCGAGACGCAGCCATTTCTGGGTTTGCTAAAACTGCTTTTTGTGGCGGCCATGTTGAATTGAGTTGACTCCAATAAAGGTAAATTGGTAGTAGCTGCCAATGATTACTTTAAGAGTGTCATTAAAATCTAACAATGAGATGTTTTGCTAACAAACACCATACAGACAAAGAGAAAAGCAGGAGGTGAAGACATCTACACGGGACACATTTTAGGTTAAACAATTACCTATAAGGACACTTGAATTCTTGTAACTTGCAAAAGTAAAATTTTACATTTCTGATTAAATTAATTTCGATAAAGTCTAAAGTAGTGGGGAACGGCAGCAGCCAACTGATGTTTATTCAAGCCTCATATTAGCTCTTTTTAGTAACTAAAGTTTATTTATTAAGCACCTTTCCCAGACAAAACTATCACAAAGCGCTGTACAAAAAAACAATAACTATTAAAAACAAGTGCCAATAAAAAAGGTCAAATAAGACCAAAAAACAACAACTATAAAACGTTTAACAGAAAGCCTGTTTAAACAAGAAAGTTTTTAAGTGCTTCTTAAAAAAAAAAAAAGTCCACAGAGTCAGCTAAACGTAGCTGTAGAGGGAGACTGCTCCACAGCCTTGGTGCCGCCGACTGAAAGGCTCGGTCCCCCTTGGTCTTCAGGAACAACTAAAAGATCCTGAGCCTCTGAGCGAGGACAGCGAGCAGCAGTAGATTTTGTGAGAAGATTACATGCACAATCTAGCGCCTGACTGTTTAACACTCTGTATGTTAGTGTAATACAAAATGGGGGTGATGTGAGGTCGCTTGCTAGAACATATGAGACCATATGTCAGAGTTTATGTCAGCTCCTTAAATGAAAGAAACAGGAACGAGACAGAGGTTCTACATGCAAGTCAAAGCCTAGAGATGAAGTGAATATTACAACAAGATTTCAAATGCTGGACTTCGGGGTTGGGCAAAAAGAAGCAAGAGCCTGACTGATTTCTGTATACGGCTCAGGAGGAGCTAAAATCATGGCGTCAGTCTTTTTGGTGTTTAATACAAGGTAACTACTGGAAAGCCATTACAACTGAATACCATCTGCATAAAAGTGATAAGAAATATCATTGGAGGACTGAATGACGCCAGATAAAAAGGGGAGCATGTAAAAAGCAAATGGTAGTGGACCCAGAATCAACCCCTGTGGAACCCCACAGGTTAGAGAGGCGATCTTATCGTAACTCGTTTTGTCGTAACAGATAGATTCCTGAGAAATAAGAAGACGACCAATCTAGCTATAGCTCTCAGCCTATTCAGTAAAATGTTATGATCAGTGGCATCAAAGGCTGCACTGAGATTCTGTAAAATTATTATGGAACAATTCTCTGCATCAGGAGCTATTAAAAGATCATTACAAACCCTTTCAAAAGAGCAGTTTCCTTTTACTATTGCACAAACTTCCTCCAGCAACCAGAAATCTTATGTGGTGTAAAAGGTGATAGTTACTTCGTGCCTCTGACAAATCTGTTCTCTACGCAAACAGTGTGCAGTATGCGATTTAAAACTACGATTTCAAAGAGGCCCGGGTTGACCTAGATCTGGTCTAAGTGCTCCGTTTAAGGCTAAACTGGACAAATGTGAGCGTCAGTCCTCTGTGAAACCGGTAAAGTGCTGAGCGGGACACAAACAAGGCAACACTGTGTCAGCTTGCCGAGCTCCAAGCTGACATTTCTATCAGCATGTCTGCGCTATGATAAGACAGAAGGTCAGTGGTCTGCGTTTTCTTTTTTTTTTCTTTTTTGCTGCACTTGTCGGTGACGCAGGGTGAGTCAGTGGGGATGATGCGCGCTCATCTGTCTGCACTTCTCACCTCCAGGTCGAAACACATGTATGTCTGTATACAGACGGCTCTGTTCTCGTGTAAAACAAGATGCCGCCATCTTGCTTTTCAAGTTGCTGGCTCATACACACACTCGGTACGATTTCCTGGAATGACCGGGTGGAGTTTCCTCAGCGTTCGAATGCTCCGACTACCACCACCCCCCTGCTCCCACTCTCTGCCTTTATCTCAATGGACAGGTCAGGCTGTAATGTGTGGGAGAGTATTTATAGGATTGTTAGCTGGGGTGTGGGTATTAATGACATCATGTCTCTTCTTTCCTGCCTTCATTAGTAAACGAGTTGATTGTTAAATTTTTTAACTCACGGGGACACCAGCGTGACTAAAATCATCCAGAACACTTGCAGTTAATGTCTTATTTATAGCCATCGCAAACACCTGGCAAGTGTTACTAAAAAATTAAATAAATACAATAAAATAGATACTGCTCCCAACCTCAGAGCTTTTGAGGATTACTACCTGCATGATTAAGGGTTAAACATCTTGTTCCTGCTTCATATGCAAAACTGGAGCTGTTAAACAAGTTTTACAACTTCCTTTCGATTGAACTGCAGACCGGAGTAAAGGAACAAGGAACTAATGAGGCAATTTTGAAAAGGAAAGAAAAAAAAAAAGAAATCCCAAAGTTGCTCACTTTCTTCTGAACCCTGCACAGATCGTTTCGGGCTGGATTTGCGTCACAGTCGAGATCAGTTCGAGCGAAGTTGTGCCGCAATGCTGCCATTTCTTCACTCGGCTCCTGACTTCAGGACAAACATCGTAAAAGAGCCAAAGTCGATTTAAAGCTCAGCAAAAAACAAAACAAAACAAACAAGATGATGTGTTGGAAAACCAGGAAAACTAACATACAAAAGAATCAGATATTACATCTACAAATAATTAACTTTTAATTTACAAAATGCAACTACTTGTGCCTGTTGGCAAATTCCAAACGGTACGTCTTATTTTTCTCTCTGCTCACTCTTTCATGAAGCCCAGACAGATCCTCCAGTCTCTGCAGTGTGTGTGTGTGTGTGTGTGTGTGTGTGTGTGTGTTAACAAAATATGTCACGAGCCACTCTGAACAGATTTAAATTAAACTTGCAGAAAATAACTGTTATGGGAATCGATCAAACTCAAGATGGCCACCACAGCTTTATGACATTAGACAAAGACAAAAAATGGCTAAAGCTCTGTCAAATCTACGAATGTTGAGCTAGCCGTGGTAGCCGAGTGTCGTTCCCAACAAATGCTCCAGGCGCGCTTGAGAACGCGGAGAACATTTTAAAGGTTTGACTGAAAAAGGCCGGAACTATCATTTTTCAACACAACACGATCTTAGTTTAAAACTCTGGATGGGTTTAGTTTGGTTTTTGTTCAGCTGCAGCAGATGAGACTGTAAAATATGTCACGTATAAGAATAACTCCCCACAGCTGGTTAACACAAGAAACAGCTGGACTAACGCATACAGTAGCTCTAATGGGAACCTCATTGAACCAGCATGATGGATAGCCGTGGATATGACTGTCAGCCTTTGGCATCAGCAACATCTATCGGCCCAGCCAAGGTCTAGAGTTTTAAAGATATGTCGCAAAATTTTATTCTACTACACTCTAGTGTGTATATTACAACTTAAGCCACAGAATAACGATCTGAAATCGACTGAACACCACAGTGACCATGATAAATGGAGTCAGTGTTAAGTTTGTCCTTTCTGGGCTACTGTAGTAGTACGGTAATGCAACAGTCACGTTTTTGTTTTTGAATCAAAATGACTCAGAAGGCATAAAGACAAAACATCTCCTTTTCTCCCACAGTTCTGCACTGCAACAATAGTCTGCTGCTACGGTGCCGTCCATTTAGCGCTCAACAAAAGCTCAACAGATGTGACATCACGCAACGTAGAGAAAAAGACGTAGAGATAAAGACTTTTTATTTACCAGCAAGCCCAGACCGATGGTCGCCAACGACAACGTGACGACGTCATCAAAAGGGAGCAGAGTTTAACGAGCTGATGGCTGAGTGGTCTACTCTTTCATTATATAAGGAGGCAGTTAGTTTGTAGTGGTGTTTGACCTTTTACCTCTACTAAATAGTGTCCTAAAAACTCATCTTGTTGTAGAGTAAGAGTAGCGTAACAGTAGTGTGTTACATCTACAAAAATAGACCACAATGCATCGCGGCCTGTTTGTAATTTAGCTGATAGAGCAGATCAACACAATCATCTATACATGTCTAATATAAAGGGTTTCATTGTATTTTCTGTTTGAGCTGCAGAGACATTATTAGGAAGAATTTGAACTTAAACTGTATTTAACCCTGTTGCTGTTGAGCCTGAATCTAAAACATGTTGTGTATACACAACAATGTATGTTGTGAATACAACAACAGAGAAAGCCACATTTTATCCGTTGTAATATCGTGCCGCTATTTGCACTCCCTGTACAGAAAGTGTTTGTAGGTGATACGAAGTCTGATTTTTAATATATTGAAAGTTGTGATCGAGTTACAGCTGCTGTCCATTCTTGTGTAAATTAAAACAACAAGAAGTGTTAGCGTGTAATCCCAGATATGTCTAAATAACTTTTACGTCACTGGTATGAACACATTTGCTCATTTTCTGTACCAGTTTTTCCATGCAGGGTTGCGGGGGAGCTGGTGTGAGAGGAGGGGGACACCCTGGAGCCCGCTACGTAGTGATCCCGATGTAGTGAGCGAGTGAGCGAGTGAGCAAACGGTTCAAACTCTACCTCAGAGTTCAGTTTGATGACGACCAGGCAAGCCGGAGTGCATCGCCGGCTCAAACAACCTGATTCGGTGGGAATAATTATATAGCTGAAGTCTAGAGATATAGTGTACTAATCAGTGAGAAAGACTCAGACTCTTCCCATGATTAATCTGGCATTCAGGCCAGGTTAATTTACAGACCATTACATCCTCTATAATTACATGGCAGCTAAGTTTACACCACATCGCCTTCCTGCTGAAAAGTGCTATATAAATAAATTTCACTTCACAGTAAGGAAGCTTCCAGCTATGATAGATATGTGGCGATGAATGAGTTCAGTGTGGTTAGGGACATGAAAAACATTGAAATAGAAAAAAAAAAATGCTGAATATATATGCTTTTGAATCATTAAAAACAAAGCTTATTGGTGTGTATATTCACCCAGGAGGAATTTGTGATGCATTTCATTTGATTAACTTTGCACAATTTTAGCAACAAAACAAATCACAGAGTGAAAAAACACAGTTTTCAGACCTGAGCAACACCTGCGGGCTTATTTTTTTCTCCTCTCAGGGCCCAAAAAGACAACATCAGATGTTTTGGGGCTTCCTGTGTGTAGTTTTCGATAAAAAGCCAAGGTCAGTCAGCTGGTGGATGATAAAGCTGCTATGAGAACATGGGCCCACTCAACGCTGCATTTAACTGCCTGCTACCAACTTGGTGCGTTTGTTTCCCCTTCTCCTGATAATGCATCATTTCCCAAACGAATGAAGAGCAGACCGCTGACTCAAAGTCAAATCACTGACCATTATGGTTTCCTCTTTAGCACAGGAAACGCTTAGCAGCTTTTAGTCACTTACGTGTGAATGAATTGAGAATTACTTCCACCAGCGAATCATTTCAAACCTTTTCAGACACACGGAGAACCAGCCAGAGCCACTGGCTGGTTGCCGAAATGTCCGCCCGCGCTGCCACTGACTGACCTTATCCAGGATGAACTTGTTGAGGTACGGCATGTAGCCCTGGTTGGAGACAGGGCCCTCGTCGTCGTCCTTAAAGTGCTCTTCCAGAGCCACGGGGTCGTGCGGGATCTTCAGGACCGTGCATAAGTTATGAGACAAGACCTGGAATCAGAGCAAACACCCACGTGTAACCCGGCTTTGTTCAGAGGAAGACTGATACCAGGAGCAGGAGACATGACAGACAGAGCACCGACACGCCGCGGTCTCGTTACAGCAGCAGAATCTTAAAAACAAATGAAAAACGGCCAACGTAAACGTGAAAAAAACTCACCTTGAGCCCCGTTAGCAGCTCTTAAAGTTTAGTTTTAGGAGAAAAGCAGCACACTGACACTGGTTGTATGACCCCAAAGAGTAGAGGCTCACCGATCTGACTTTACTTAAACTGCTTTTCTGTGTGTGTGTGTGTGTGTGTGTGGACTTGCTTACGGCTGTGGCCACAAAACACAAAAGGGAAGTAGAGGAATCCCATCATGGTGGGAAGAACACTCCACCACCATCCCTTCACGTAGTCAACAGCCACTTGCTTCTGTATTAGGGCTCAAAACGTGCTTCTGTTCTTATTTGACTTTAACTGGTGAATAAAGATGTTTTCCTGGTTAGCCTCGCATTTTCAGACAAAGCGGTTCCAGACGCTTGGTCTGCAGACAATGAAGTCAAACGGAGACTTCGGCTGTGTGTTTTTTGCCCTTTCTTGTCAGAACTCTAAGGCAACAGGTATGTCCAAAGTTTGGACTCCAAACTAAGATTTAAACTCTTCCGGTCTGTGAGCGAGTCCTAATTGCCCCCCTTTGCTCCTACCACAGTACTCAACAGCAAAGGTAGGGGCGTCTCAATCTCTCTGCGATGTAAGGCAGATGTATTTTCCAGAGCCACTTCAAATAACAGAGCATGAGCTATTACAGAAACTCACAGGAGGTGACATCATCGATCATCTTCAACAAGCTCCAATAAAATGTTTTTACTGTGATTCGATAGACTGCATTTCAGATAAATGTAAATCTTTCTTAACAAACATTAACAAAACAAAACTACACACTAGTTGCAGGCTTAACTAGTCAGACTTTGGCTAAAGTGACACATTTCTTCACACACTTTAAGACTCCAAATGAAGGGTCAAGGGATTGGGGCGAACCTAGAAAATGGGATTCCAGCTTACATGTTGCCTCCAGTCTTGTTATCTCACTGCTCAGCAATTTACACAAGTCATCCTGGGATGCGTTAACAACTTAACTGCTGTTGACACGAGAGAGACATTCGGTCGTTTTTATAAGCTATCTTTATTAGAATTTGGCAGAAGCGATTGCTGTTCAGTGACTTACAGAAGCAGAATCGGAGGCTGAGGCGTTAAGGCCACCAGGATTGGATTCGGCCTTTTCTCAGATCGTTTCATGATTACTCTTTGCCTTTAGTTTAGCTTTTATTACTTCAACGTCACTGCGTTTCCTTGGTGTCGTCAGCTCATTTGTAATGTTTCTGATTTCTGTCACGCCTGGTGGCATCAACCCGTTTCGTTGGGTGCTTGGAGCAATCTTTGGGAAGGTGACTGGTGGTTTTACACATGCTGAAAACACTGACGGGGGGGCTTTCCTTAGTAGTCGAGGACTACAAAACAAGCTACTGGAAGAGAAAAGGGAAAAAGAAACTTTTGGAGGGCAAAAAAAAAAAAAACCGGTGCCACTTCTTTTTGGAGACCCAGTCCTGCTGGCATTTTGAGGCTTGTCTTTGTGTAAAAGGGAAAAAAAAGCTGAACTCTAGCTTGACCTTTATTGTAATTAATTTAAAGCACTGAACAATGCTTGGCTGGCAATCAGATACACTATCAATAAGTCTGTGAGTGTACAAGAAAGCTTCCTCTAGTTTGGGCTTTTGGACCCTCCATCTGAAGGGAGTAGACAGCAACACTTGCATGTTTGTTTCCATCTTAGCAGTGTTTTTTTTTTTTTTTTTTTTTGCACAGAAACCATACAGGAAAGGTTTTTTTTTCCCACCCAGAACCTGCTGAGGACTCTGGACCTCAGCAGGTGCAGTCAAACAGAGGAGCCTTGTGTAGTTTTCAGAGGAAGAGACGCGTTCAGCATAAAAACGAGGCTAAATGACCGCTCGCCCCGTCAAAGAGTGGAGCCTCGATGATGAAAACCGGCTCGCTCAGATACAATTAAAAACACTTTTTGAAAAAAAAGGATGGGGTAAGTGGAGGAAGCCTACCTTCAGCTGAGATTTAGAAACTTTTCCGCTCTTGTCCACGTCCAGGGCCGTGAATGCGTGCCATATAGACTTTAAAAGTTCGTCCCGCAGAGCCATGGCGCTGAAGAGAAACTTGGCTTTCTTCGGGTCCTCGACTCCTGTCCCCGAGTGATTGAGTGAGCGCGGCTCTTCCTCTCCAGCTGAGCTCCG
>NC_051440.1:4553474-4577997 GCF_001649575.2 Kryptolebias marmoratus
GGGGGGGGGGGGGGGGGGGGGGGTCACGTGACCCCGCCGGGTTCGGGAGCCTGTCTGCCGGCCGAGAGAGGAGCCGCAGCACCGCTCAGCGACTAGAGGAGCGCACTGAGCCGACGCCGTGGAAAAATACCGGTTCGCTTCACCCCGTGGAGCCGGACACGCCTTCTTATGACAGGAGAGGGGAATAAACTGGGTTGTGACACACTACCTTACAATGTACCAAACACCTTTTTAGGTAAAACACTTAGACACAAAAAGTTTGAAAGTAGTCGAGCTCGACATGCTAACATATTAGCATACAATTAGCTTAACTGCTTTATTACTTAATAAATATTAATATTTGCCTTTTTTAGCCTTTCAACTTGGAATGAAGCTATGTTTGGGAGTTTATTATTATTTTGAAAACTGACCAGATTCTCTTCACTACATCCGTCTATGACTCACTCTTGATGCGTGTCAGAACGCTTATATAGGTCACAGATATGTTACCGCTAAAAACAAACCTACAAGCAGCAAAATTAGTAAAAAACAAATGTCTCATTACTGAGAAACAGGCACAGGGCTCCACTGATTCAGCGTTGTGGTGAGTTGTATTCTTTGTGCACTTTATATTTGTGGTGTCTCTTATTTTAAAGTTTAAACATCACCATACTGACCAGAGAACATCAGGGGGAGGAGAGGATGTTATTCATGTTGATAACACCATACCAGGATGCAACTAACAAAGCTGCAAGGACACGTTGTATTTACGTTTATTATGTTTTTACGAATAACCCCGTTTTCATGCTGGTCGCATCATTTTATTTTGTTGTATTTATCTGCCACACCTTTAAAAGCCGGTCCGTAAAAATACTGTCTGTGAAGCTAAAAAGGCTGGGGACCGCTGCTTTCGCTCATCAGCTCTGTCAACCTGAAACCATCTCTTTAAATATTTCTACCACAAGTAAGACATTTATTGCTCATAACTTCTCCACAGAACCCCACTTCAGAATTTCAGAAAAAACAACCTGTTTGAACAGAGCAAGTAAAGAGAATTTATTAAAGAACATATGTACATGGTATGGAAGAAAAAGCTTTTTGTGTTAGAAGATGCAAGAAAGATAAAAAACACTTTTCTAAACAGTAATAGATGATGAGCTTAATGAAAATGGTGACAGGACAACAGAACAGGTGAGCATCCAAAGAACAGGATGATGATTGTTCTAATGCTACAGGAAGGGCTGGCAGCACTGATCAACAGGGACTGGACCGTTCTAACCTCACAGTTCAGGAGTTAGACCACTGCTTTCGGTCATTTAAACAAACAGGATGGTCCTCGAATACCATGGTCCACTTTCCATTTGACGAGGAAAAAGAAGTATTAAATGGCAGGACGGGACTTCCTGCTTCTTGACAAACGCAGCCAATGACCTCCGACTGACTGAACCCTGGTACATACAAAAAACATCAATAGCAGCAGGTTTCTTTCTTTTTTCCATCTTATAATCATGTGGCAAGTACCACGTTGCCTCCAAAAGTGCTCCTTTACGAAGACGGACATTGTCAGTCCACGGACCCTCTGGTACCCAGCATCAGGCTTAGGACAGGCAGTAAGGTGCGCACCGCTGAGTCAAGTACATTCACGCTGAAGAGAGCGCCGCCGCTTCCAGCGGGCTCGGGCTGCGTTGAGGGAAGTGCAACGACAGTCTGGGAAAGAGCTGGACTCCTACGGAAACTTGAGGGAATGGCTGAGTGGAAAAGGTAAAGCAACTACCTTTGAGGAAAAAAAAAGTAGGGGCTGAACTACGCAAAGAGGGTCTTACTGAGAGAACGTCCAGTTCAGTGTGGGAACAGTGTACAGCTTTGGTTGGGCAGAAGATCCCAACATAACGGACAGGATTCTCCTCCAAAAATAAACAACAAAAAGACACCCTTTTCAACTGAACGGGTTTGATCCAAAAAAAGTCCGTGAGTCTTTGTATTTCAAGTCACACTGAAGTAAAGTTTCAGTAGATTGTGAGGCTGACCGACCGGTTCATCTTCTTCCCAATAAGCCTCGAAGTTCTGGGGTTGGACTGGACTGTGGAGCGGGTCAAGACCCGGTCGGTGGACAGAACCTTCTCTTCCGCCGCCGCTCTGGCCTGCTGGGCTTTCTTCAGCTCTCTGAGGAAGACGAAACAAAAAAGCGAATTCAGATCGAATCCCAAAGCGGCAAGTGGTCATCGCCAACATGAGAACAAAACCTCCCACGCCTACGTTTCTGCTGTACTTACTTCTGGAGCAAGGCATTCTTGAATTTCTCTGCGTTGAGCTCGACTCGGAGCTGGTCTGCGCTCATTCTGGCGGCCGTCAGAAGCACCGGGTGTCTTATGAGGTCAGAGGCTGATGGTCGCCTGCTTGGGTCAGGGTGGATCATCAGCTGAAGAAAAGATAAAATGAGTGATTTAAACTTCCCAACAGGGGCATGAAAGTCAAGACATGCACAACAGCAAAATAATCTCCACTGTCTGCCTTCTTTAATAAGGCAGATGGGTTGGGTGTTTTCCATCTTTACCTTGAGCAAACTGAGGAAGTCAGAAGAGAGCACTTGTGGGATTGAAGGCAGTTTGCCCCGTCTGATTTCATGCCACTTTTCTCCGTTGGTGGGCAGAGGTTCGGCCCCCGATGCACTGATGACGGTCAGAGCCAAAGCAAAGATGTCTGCCTTTGTTAAGTTACTGTAGTCCTGAAGAGACAACAGAACAAGATTTATTAACTTCATCTGAGCTGCAGCGGCTCTAAAGAGCTGTTCCTGGGACAAGCAGGAGCACGAACCTCTTGTAGGACTTCATTGGCTAAATATCTGCTGTCGCCCTCTTCTACCTGAGGATTGTTTACCCTTGTCACATGACCGAGATCACCTGGGGAAAAAAACAACAACATTTAAACACTGGGACTGTAATCTTATTAAAAACATCAACACAAGCGATCATCTCAGAGGGGAATGTACCGATTTTGTAGACAACACTAGTCGTTACTCCATCGTCTTCGTCAGATTCATCACAGCTTGCTAGGGACTTCCGAGAAATGAAGATGTTGCCTAGAACAAATATGTAAACACATCGGTTTAGAAATGAGAAATGGCAAAAACTAAAAACAAAAGCTTAAAATTAGGTTAACCTCAGCTTCAATGAGGGATGGTATGAAAACACTGAGCTACTATACAGCTTCACGATTGCAAAACAACAAACAAAAACATTAAATGATGTATTTACTTTTATCTACAAACAAACTAAACTGCTGCTGCTTGAAAAAACTGAAATAGAGGAATTAAAATCTATTTATTTTTAGCTATTTTATGGAATTGGTGGAGTATTTTTGAATTATTTTGACAAAAATAGAGTTGATGCTCACTGTTTAAAATCAAGTACTTTATGAACTCTTGACACCAACTTACTGAAACGTATCCATTGTAATTCCAAAGTAACCACAAGTATTAAGATTAAATTTTACACCAGCGTATGCAGGCCAAAAAGCACCAGGATGCTGGTTTTAAAAACACAAAAATATGAAACAAAAGCACAGATATATTTAGTTAAAGTTCTAAAAGAATAAAATTTCTTCTATGGTTCCTTCCTTATAAAGTAACTTTGGGAGCCTGATGTCCACCAGCCCCGGGGGACATTGTAAAGAGGGACACAGGCCTCTGGACACATGTTGCACGTGTGTGCACTAATCCCACTAATGTGTGGATAAGTGAACAGCTTCCTGCTGACAGACTGCAGCATGCAAGCCTGGATGTCCCACTTAGTTCTCATCAGAGTTTCCGCACGGCGGACGAGCACTCACTGGGTTTGATGTCCATGTGCACCAGGGACATGGAGTGGATGTACTTGAGGCCCCGGGAGACTTGCAGCAGCAGGTCCTTCAGCTCCAGCTCAGACAGGTAAGTGAGCTGCCTGTAGTTTTCCGTGATGACGTCCGACAGCGTGCCCCCGTTGCAGTACTCGTTCTGGATGAGCATGTGGTCGTCCTCGGCCCAGGCCGAGTAGTAGCGCACCACGTGGGGGTGCTGGCCAAGTACGGCGTGGGCGTACACCTCCCGCAAGGCATTCTGCCTGTAAGTAAGCGAAACCCACATACCGTTCAGGAATTATTTTCGGCAGTAGAAATCTAATCTAAACAAATGTAATCTACTTACTCGTCCACTGATCCTGCCAGGGGCTTCTTCGATCTCTTAATAGCGTAGATGCAGCCATCGAGCCTTTTCACGCACTTGAACACAGCACCAAACTCTCCGGCGCCGATTTTCTCCAGCTCGAGAAACTCCGAGATGTAGCGGGACATCATGTTGCTCTCCATCATGGTGACCCTCTGAGGGCGGAGTAATAACAAGTTAAACATTAACCTCCACCACTCACTTAATCCAGCTTGGTACAAATCACATTTCTGCATAACAACAGAGCAAACAAGCGGAGCGGTTTCCGACAATCTGCACGTGAATTGGCAAACAAGTTACTGAACTCCGACAACCACTACTGTTGTGCAACATGTCGACAGACCGCATTGTTTATATTTGGTCAACAAGTTAGGTGTTTACGCAGTATTGCAAAACATCAAGAGTATTGAGTCTCAGCAGCTCAATATCTGTAAAACTGACTGAACTGTGGGCATTTTCTGAGTTTTCTTAGGTCAGCTGACTGTGGCGACCTCCTTGACTCTTGACTCTGAAAGTTAATCAATTGCAGCTGTCCATCCAATAATTACTCTGACAGTTTCATTAAAAATCAAACAGCCAACTCCAAAAAGTTAATGGCAAAACTCAATCAACCTCAGCCCCACTAAACTTTAGCTCAATGTCTGTAAAATTCTGTCACTTGTTGTGTTTTGCGAGGTCACTCGTGGACAAAAAACATTTGCAAATGTCCCACAGTGTGTAATATTTATTCCTACCTTCGATGGTGGGAGGACTTCATCTTCTCCTTCACCGTCACTCGCCTCCATGTCTTCTCCACAAGAGCTGAAACACAGAAGGGGGAAGGGTGTTGTTAGTTAGCATTCTGTCCAGTAGGGGGCAGCACAAGGGGAGGAGAGCTGCACAAGCACATGGCTGAGTTCACCAGCAAACATGAGGTGTTGATTTCTAGCCAAACCCCTCCTCTCCCCAGGCCCAAACCAACTGCTTTTATCATAACTAGTTGTTTAAACAAAGGCTGCGTTAAAGATAGAAGGTGAGGTTACACAACTGCTGACCACGCTCTGCAACGTGCGACAACAAGTCCCCCATACACACACACCAAGATCAACCAACAAACGAGACACTTATTCTATCTCTGTTCACAGAACTTTTTATAGGTGTCCTTTTAGAAAGCACAAGCCCGAAATGAAGGGGTTTTCCTCTGACAAGTGAGCGACCTACTCGTTCCAGTGTGCCCTCTTCCTGCTGTTCCTCTGCTGTGTGGCGGACTGAATGAGGATGGAGTCCGGAGTGAAGGGGTTGAAGTTGACCATGGGGATGTGCTGCCTCCGGCCGCTATCGGCAGCCGACTTCCGTGGAGACTCTGTGCTCTTGAAGAGGGCCACCCTCCTGCTGGAGGACCCCGATCCGGAGCCCCGGGCCCTGGACAGCAGGCTCTGTAAAACACCGAGACAAATCGAGGGTTAATGAAACCAAGTGATCGGACCACATACTATAACACAAGCCTGGTCCCAAACATAGAAACAACAGATAATGTCTCATGCACTGATGGACACAGCCTGCAGGTCATAATCTGCCAGTCTCCAATGAGAGCATTATGCAACAGGTACAGCTGCACTGTAAGTGGGTCAACAGGTCATTAACTGACAAGAACAAGAAACCTGTAAAAGGTAACAGGACTATTTTATTTAACTTTAATGCCTGACAGCACGCTGAGAGTCAGATAATTAATTTTAAGGTTGAAAACTGCAGATCTGAGTAAAAAAAGAAATCAGGGGTTTTTTTCTGCGTGAAGATGTTTAAATTGTGCTTATATGACCTAAGCTCAAACAGACCCCCGTATATAAACATAAATATATTTATATTGATGCCAACCTTCGGTGTGTGCGGCGTGTCAAAGAGCCGGAGCTTCCTGAAGGTCTTGTGCGGAGGTGTGTCCGGGCAGTCCGGGATCGGGGAGCTGGAGCCCTCCTCTCCGTCCTCCTCTGGCAGAAAGCCCCGCTCCGGGGAGCCTCCGTACAGCCGCGACACCTTCTTCGGCGACGGGGAGCAGTTGGCGAAGATGACCCTGCTCGGCGAGCGCAGATGAGTCGCCGGGGAGCCGAAGTCCTCCTCCTCTTCGTCCCACAGCTCTACGCCGTCGGACTGATTCAGGGGGCTGCTGCCGCCGCCGCTCTCCAGCCGCTTGTCGGCGGCGTCGCGTCGCGCAGGCATCGGGGAGTCTATCTCCGTGAAGCCGGACTCCCCCCCGGTGCTGTTGTTAATGTCCTCGATGGGCTCGTCCTCGCCATCGCTGCACGAGAACTGCAGCTTCTGGCGAATCGGCCGAGACTTGGGGGAAGGGGAGTTAAGGTGCCGATGGCGACCGTACGACATTTTCCAGGATTTAAACCCCGACTCCGCCGACGGGGAGGAAAATAATTAAAACAAAAACTCTTCAAGCGGGTGGAGCCCCGCTTTTCTTAAAAAAGAAACAAGTCTAATTACCTTGACGTTAAGGTACGCGTTAAAACGTTTAGTCTAACCTAATGAGAAAGTCAACTTGCGAACACCGACGCTGGGAAATGGCCACGAACTCGCCGCAGGAACGTCGTCCAGAACAGCGCTAAAATAAAACCAACGATTAAAGCTCTCCGTGCGTCCAGTCGCGTGCCGCTCCCCCTTCACCTCTTCTTCGGAGCTCGCCGACACCGAAACACGTCTTCCCTCGATAAAAAAAAACCCTTAGCAATGTTTACAAAAAAAAGTTTGAATGACTCAAGCAAGGAGTTCTTCCCCCCTCTCCGTCACGCGCGTGGCAAAAAGACCTTCCCGCGACCGTTGGTCACGTGGTGGGCCGAAGCCAATCAGGGCGCGCCTGTGAATTTTGAAAGATGGGCGTTCCGGGGTGGTTTCGGGAGGGGGTGACGTCAACGACTCCAACGCGACAATATGGCGCGAACGAAACTTCTGTAGTCTGGAGTCACAAAAACTACAAAACAATGTGCCTATTGATTAGATGGCACACGGACAGGTAGAGCCAAAAAACAAGCCAACACCTTGTTCACCTTAAACATGCCAAAACTAAAATATATGTGGCAACAAAAACTGTTTTAAATTTAGTATATTTTTACTGCTGTGTTTCAACATTATCACCTATTATTAAAACCCCTGTAGTAAACGATGAGTCATAGCAGTTTGGATTTATAGTGGAATAGTTCTCAAACTGAATAAACTGGTTGTTTTATGCAGTTTCTTATCAGGTGTTTTGTTTTACAAAAGGAGTAGGTCAGTTGTTTTCCATTACACAGATGTTTGTCTTTTGTTATTTTCGGTGTTGCCACATCTAAAGTATAATCTATTTGTTAAGTGAACGTAGTCCGATACTTCTTCCTATATATCTCAAACCCTTTTACCCATACAGTCATAACTTGAGGATGGGTACTGAGTCAAAAACATCCAAACAATCTGATTAGAAATAGCATTTACTGTACACTGCACTGTGCATTTTTAACTTTAGAAAGCATTTTTCCCCTCTAATTTTTTATCTTATGAGGGACAAAATAGCATGTTATAACACCAGTTATCAAAAACAAAACATATATACATATAAAAGGTAACTTAATTTGTGGAAACATACAGTAGGAAGACTCATGATTTCTTCCGAATATATAGTCAATTTTAAATGGTCTTTATTTTAAATGGCTGTCCATAATGAGTCCATCAATCATCCAGGCCCGGTGATTCTCCTTGTTGTATTCTTGATGCTATTCTAATGGCTTCCTCCAGCGAAGGCTGGTCACTGAGCTATGGAGAGGGGGGAAAAAAAGAAAAACAGATTTAAAACACAACAACACTCTGATGACCACTGTTAATCTGTCATCACGCTGTCCGATTAATGACTTTACCCTGCCCCCTTAAAAAACAGAAGCTAACTGATGGGGTTACAGACTGCTAAGTGTCATGGTTTACAGTCACATAATGGAAAAGAAGGACAAAACATTACTTGTTCCTAATCAGCATGAGAAAAGGAGCGTGTGCTAAATAAAGAAGGAGGTTTTCAACAAGAGAAGAGGGTGGAAATCAGACTTTGATCTAATCACAACCCCACCCCTCAGTTTTCAGGCCAAAACAGTCGAGCGTTTCAATTTTAAGAGGATGAAATTAGTGAGCGAATCAACATGTCTTAGTGCAGCTTTCGATGCTCACAGCTTTATGTTTAAATATACACAATATGACCCAATTGAAAAAGGGAAATTGAAAGTCAATTTGCGCTCCTTTTTTGTGACACAAATAAATAAAACTACTAAATGAGTATTGTAGAAGCAAGCTGGTGGTTAAGTAGTGGCAGATTTTCCTGGTGTGGTTCAGCCGCTCGTTTACACGACAACAGCACTTCGGTTTTCTGTAAAACCGAAACTTTGGAAAGCCAGGTTTTCAAAAGGGTCAGGTGCTCTGATCCTAACCGTTTGCATTTCAAAAGGAAGCAGCAGCGTGTGCAATCTCACATGCGCACCGCGGACGGTTGCAGTCAGTAGCTGTTTCACCCGTGCAGGAGGACATCAGCAATAGGAATAATGGCGGACAGCAGGGTGCTGTTTGTGCTGCCTACCCTTTTCAACGTGTAGCAGCAACCCAACCTCACTGTCGCCCACTGTATTTAGATACAATTGTTTCCATGCTCCAGATTGCAGGTGCGTCTCATTAAAAGACTGACATCATTGTTACCAGACATAGGATAACAGTTTTCATAACATAGTTTTCGGGTCAAGTCCCCCTCCTTTTCTGTGAACATGTTCACCAATCACAGCACACAATTAATCTTACAACCTCCCTCCCTCTGAGAAAGAACACCTGACTCGGCACAGATGATAGTTTGGGTCCAAATACAATCATTTAAAAAGCGACAACACGATCATTTGTTATTTCCTATCTGGCAACCCTGCCTGGCATGGGAACTACAGCTGAATCAATGAGCTCAGCCCTATCTGTGTAAACATGTTTTCTTCTTGACGATTTGCCACAATAAACATTGAAAAAACACTAATATTTCCAGGAATTGTCCTTATGTAAACAGGGCAACTTGACCATGTTAACTTTTAGTTTAGTCTGACTAAATCTCAGCTTCAGGAGTGCAGCAGCGCATTACAAAATTTAAGAATTAAAGATTATGCCTAACTTTGTGCGATAACCTTAGACCTTTTTGTTTTAGTGTAAATAGTCTCTGCAGAGTGGAAATGGGTACTTCTTTTTCATAGTGCTCAATTTAATAAGAATATGCACGTTAATACAGATTTGTGGCATTACCATGAAAAATGTTTGCTAGTAGAAACAATTTGTCGCTGTTGCTCCACTAACCTGCACAGCGATGTGAGTCCCATTGGAGGTGGCCAGTAACGTGACAGAGTGAAGGTCTTCTTGCTCCTGACTGTAGTTCGTTTCCTCCACGGTTTGGAAGGAGGCCATGTCGGGCGTCATGATGGCTACCTGAGGGCATTAGAAATCTGCTTTACTGGTTGATGAAATCATTAGTGTTCCACGTCATGTTTAAAAGGACCTGTAGCTTAGGATCTACTACACAACAGACAGCAGGGGGCGACGGTTGTAGACATTTATGAAGGAACTATCATACTTCTTACTTAAATGGTGTCCTCAAGAAATTGTTTTTTTAGAAGATTATGATTTAAACTTTTAGTTCCAACTCCTTAATTTATAGGGTTGCTTTTTGTTATTATTTTGTTAATTAGAAAAAATTCATGTAAAATCAGAGGCTGTAGCAAGCCTTGAAGGAGTAAATATCGCCCCCTGCATTTCATGATGGGAGGAGAGAGTTTTAGCCGCTTTGGTCAAACTTTGAAATTACACTGGATCTCATATGGTTTGTTGACATATTGTTGTCTCTGTTAACTATGCGCTGGGAATGACTCATCAAACTTTAGTGCAATATTTATAAATCTGACAAAGTCATTTTGGCTAATGTAATTCATGTTTAGGAAAATAAAATTTTGCAAAATAAAGGAATTCCTCTCACAAAGGCTACCTACAGTAAACTTTATCATATTGATTTGACGGAACAAAGTTTTAGACTAAGCTTTTCATGAAACAAGTTTTATTTATTTTAAATGGCAGCAGTCTATAGGAAACAGTGGCGCCTACTGGCCGTCAGTGGTACTGCAATTTAACACATTCCTGTTAGTTTTTTTACAGCCTGTGGCTAAATTAAATAAATTTTAAAAAGATTTGTTTTAAGATGAAGATACATGACAGGTTGCTGCTACAGCTCTAGAGTCATTTTATGATTCAAGCTCAAAGTTAAATTAGTTTCATGTTCTTCAAAGACAATTTTTGAGTTACTAAAGTAAAAACAAAAAGACAAACAAAGCATCTGTCGTGTAATAATGGGAGGATTGAACTGTAGCTCAGTGTCCAACTAACAACTAGCAAATAAGAAAAAGGTCAACCACCTGAGGACTGTGTCGTAGTGGCAATAATTCAATATGCAAGTCAAACGGACAAGAAGGAAATCTTAATATCACCACCAGTAATGTCAATGTTTGAGAGCTAACAGTTGTTTACCTGTTCGTCTGACCCGTCTGTTGCTACCATGGTAACCGAGTGAGCACCTTGAGATGCCAACTCGTGAGCCGGGATGGTTATGGTTGTGCCTTCTTGGGTTACCATGGTGATGGTGCCCCCCATAGCTTGTAGGTCTGCCTCAGAAATACTGACCTGAAGGGAGGAACAATACAGATGAGAGAACGTTAGGGTTCTTGGTAAAAAACCAAGGTATTCAGACCTTAGTTTTTTAATTTAGTGTGTACTCAGCAACAGACCAGCCACGTTTAGTAGATTCTGTGGGGTCGTGTTGAAAGGGAATCCAATAGTAACAAAGTTAAAATTTCAATTTAAAACTTTGTACATTGTATTCTCACAATATTGGCCTTGAACGGGACAATTTGTTTTCAAAAGGTGCTTTAAAAAAGAAACATTCAGATAAGTTGTTACTGAAAACTGGAACAGACTTGTCCTAAAACAGAACCTATGATATTTAATTCGTAGCTTAAGTGGCAAAAAGCTTTTTATTAGACCTTTTTACTGTAACTATAAAGGGATAGTTCAGACAATTTAAAGTAGGGTTCTGCAGAAAGGTTAAAAACAATAATATTTTATCTGTAGATAGCTCTTTGAACAACCTCAGTTTGAGGAAATAAACAGCTAACAGCTAGTCTGATCGTAGCTAATGCCCAAGATGTTGTTTTTAAAAAAAGCTCCAGTCCTGCCAGAAGAGCTACAGCTAGCTGCTGCAGGAGTTTGCACTGGCACATAACCACAAAATTCCATATAAGTAACTGTGTAATGCCAAATGCCAAACTGACGACAGTGTAAAGGTTTATAAACTACTCATCGCCTGAACCACTATGAAGATTTGGAGATTAGAGTTAATTTAAAGATGACAGCAATCCATTTAGACCTTAACCTCTCGAACTAGGCGTTAGCTTGCCAGTCCAGACAGAATTAAAACTAACGTATTTTCTGCACTATAGGGCGCACTGGATGGTCTATTTTCAATTTTTTTACATATATAAAGCACACCGGGCTATAAGGCGGATTAAGCGAAACAAAACAGCCCCCTGTCTTTTCGGAGAATACTGCACCGACGTAAGCATCAAGTATAAACGCCTCCAACGCTCGCTCAGATCCGTGCACGGAGCTCTGAGCGACTACAACTGAGCCTTGATGCTGCAAGCGGTGCAGCTTTGTAGTTTACCAAAGTCGTACTAAAACATTACAACTTCTTACACATATAAGGCATTCAGGATTATAAGGTACACTGTCGTTTTTTGAGAAAACCAAAGGCTTTTAAGAGCGCCTTATAGTCTGGAAAATACTGTACTTCTCCAAACTGATGATGTTAAAAGAGCTGTCTCCAAAATCTCAACCCTTCCTTTAGACCAGGGGTGTCAAACCCAACGGGGCCAAAATTAAAAATTTGGTCCTAGCCAAGGGCCCGTCACGATCAATATTTATTAAAATTACGTAAATTAACCTTAGTTTTATAAGTATTATTTCAAATCATTCATATAGAAATATCAATTACCTTTTCCCAGTTACAGATTATACAGAATTTAGAGCAAACATACCAGGCAAACACAGACAAATAGATCACACTTCAAAAAGCACATCGTTAGCAGTCATTTCTTACGCCTCACTCAGCTTTTAAATGATTTTTTAACATTAAAACAGATTTTTTTAAAAACAAAAACCTGATCATACAGAAATTAAAACTATATATTGTTGGCTTCTAAATCACTGTCAAGAGAAAACTTCACTATTTAGGCTCAATTTTTTTAAGCAAAATAAGAATCAGAGACTTGATCAGTCCCAGACTGGAGGGCCGGACATAATGAAATCTAGATGAAATGGTACAGAGGGCCGGATCTGGCCCGCGGGCTTTGAATTTGACACGTGTGCTTTAGACCTTCACAGTAGCCTCACGCTACATTTTTACTTAATCATAACCTGATTAAAACTCCCACTGAGAAGCTTTTATGATATGTCACCGATGTGATCAGTGGGGAGCCTCACAAACATCAACATCCTAAACAGTAACTAACTAAACGTTTACACTTAAAACACGCATTACATGAACGATGAAGCTGTAATCCAGCAGACGAGGTCTTGTTGCTCAGTTTGTGACCCGAAACAACAACCTACGAGGAGACAATCTGGACAGAGACTTTGCTTGGTCAGAAACAAGAAAGTCTACAGCTTTCTTCTGATTTAATGTCTGTAAAATAAAACGGACTGTGTCTTTGTGTGTTTCTACTGGGTCAATACCTGCATTACAGCACCACAACAAGAGCCTGGCAGTGAGTAGTCAGAGGGGGACACGGGAGTGGATTTTCACTCCTGTCCCGTCCCACTCCCACTCCTGTACCACTCCCGTTCTTCGTTTAGTCTTTAAGAAATAATTTGATTTGATCATCTCCCTTTTGTTTCTTAGATTACTTTGTGTTTTCTGTAGTTTTATTTCAAAAGATACGGCAACAGGAACAGTTCATCTGTGGTAAAACAGGAAGGCATTTATTGCCTTAATCCAAACAAAAAACCTTCACTAAAGGGCACAAAACAAATAACACATGGCCCACGGTCCCTGTAGTTTTACCTATGGAGGATCAGATGCCAAGTCCATGTTTTTAGCTTTTTTGGAGGTCCGTTACAGTAAAAACAAGACAACAGCACATGGATCAGACCATGTCTACCTTAGCTGAATGAACCCAAACATAACATATAAAGTTTCATTTTACTAATTTATTAATCAGTTGTTTCCTTTAAACAGTGACATCACCTTTCTGTTTTAAATTGCTGAAACAAAACAAACTGCACCGAGCAAGAGAACTGAACAAAGGTGCAGAACGGCATGACCTTCACATACTGTGCCTGAGGTGTGGGAAAAGAAAAAAGTGCATATTATGCAAATATTAAATAAAAATGCAACTATTAGTATCAGTCTACTCTCCCACTCTTCAGAACATTTGAACACCTTCACACACAACTCTCATGAACTGCAGGATCATTTGTGATTTTCCTGCCAGTTCTGGGAGTTTAACAGACAGATCATTACTTCTGACTTTGTGTTGCAAATTCATTTTGATCAGATCGGAAGCCCTGTTGGCTTCTGGGCCGTGTAGTTCTTTTGGCTTTCGTTAGAGTGTAGGCTTAATGAAAGAAAGCTATAAAATGGCGGCGCCTGTCTTATGTTTTTGTTGTTGTTTTTGTTTTTTTTGTTCTATTTGTTGGTTCCCGCTCCTGTTAACTTTTTATCCCCAATCATATGATTAATAGAAAAGTTGACTCCCATTCCACGGGAATCTCGTGACCCGTGGGACTCTCTAGAAAATGTCAGCCTCTAATAGCCATACCCCAGCTGTTTACCTTTAGTTTGAATCACTGCATCAGTATCACAGTGATGAAACTTCCTATATTAATGCTATAAAACAACGTAGCTGTAATGCTCTGTAACATCTTCAACACCAGTTAGTGGCGTTACCTGTTGTTGGGTCCCATCTTCCTGAGTTACCACGGCAACGTGCTGCTGGCCGACCATGTCTGACGGCTCCACGGGAACCTGCTCTGAGCTGGACTCGTCTGCTTCAACCACAGTCGGTGTGTAGCTCACATTTGGGTCGTCGATGGCGTCTGAAAGAAAATGGTGACTGGCTTTTTTTTTTTTTCCCCTCGGCCGCGACTGCTGCTCCGGCTAAGACAAGAGATGTGTCCACTGACCTGTCGGCGGTTCAAAGTAAGCCTCCTGCTCCTCCTCGATGGGCTCGGTGTCGTTGTGCGCTGTGCGTTTGTGCATGGCCAGCGTGGAGATCTGCTTGTAGGTTTTCCCACAGTGGTTGCAGTTGTAAGGTTTACATGGCGTATGGACAACGTGGTGTTTATAAAGGCTGGAGTACTCTGTGAAGCGCTTCTCACACCCAGGCACTGTGCACACGTACGGTTTCTCTCCTGCAAAGTCCCACGGAAAGTTTTAGTTGTTATACGAACGAAGAGCTGCTAAGAATCTTGTCTTTGCGTATGTAAACATATGCGATGGAAGAAGGGACCCACCGGTGTGAATCCTCATATGGTTCTTGTAATTGGTGGCACTAGCAAACGAGCGCCCGCAGCTAGGCTCGGAGCAGTAGTACGGCCGCTCTCCGGTGTGTGTTCGGATGTGAACTTTGCGGATGTTGGAGGTGGTGAACGACCTGCCGCAGCCTTCAACGGGGCACTTGAAAGGCTTTTCTCCTGCAAGGCGTTAAGTGACGGACAAAGAAATGAGCAATAAGTAACAGACTAACTGTTTTAAATCACCAGGCTACAATGTAGCTTAGCACCATCAGTGTGTGAACGGGTAAATAACTGATGGGGAGTGTTTTTGGACTTGATAAAGCGCTATACATCCATCCATTTTCTTTACCCGCTTCTCCTTTTCGGGTCACGGAGAGCTGGTGCCCATCTCCAGCAGTCACTGTGTGAGAGGCGGAGGACACCCTGGACAGGTCGCAAGTCCATCACAGGGACACACAGAGACAAACAACCATTCACACTCTCACTCACACCTAGGGACAATTTAGAGTTACCAATTCACCTAACATTAATGTTTTTGGTTTGTGGGAGGAAACAGGAGTACCCGGAGTAAAGCCACGTGTGTAAAGGGAGAACATGTAAACTCCACCCAGGTCAGGAAACCAGCCGGCAACTTTCTTGCTGGGAGGCGACAACGCCATTCACCACACAAGGTCAAAACTTCTCATAGAAGCAGAATGAGACCAGAAGGATCTCAGGTGTTATTTGTGAGCCAGTAACTGTTCAAAATATTTGATTTTTTTTTTTTTCCACAGATTTGAACAGCTGCAACCCTGACCCTGACATCACATTGTTCATAATGACCCATTTAATAACTGGGAAAATGTATCTCCACACCCAACACAACCATCTCTGTGCCAGCTACAACACATTTACACGCTGTCTAAATACCCCCGTCTGTTTCAGTCCAGTCACTGTAGGTTAGTGAGGGTCTGGGTGAGTACCTGTATGAGTCCTTGTGTGCTTTTGAAGGTCTCCAGAGGTTTTGAAGGACTTGCAGCAGTTTAGCTCCTGACATCTGTATGGCTTTTCCCCCGTGTGTGTGCGTGAGTGACTCTTCAGTCCGTAACCTTACATCAGCACAAACGTTGACACGGTTAGGCCTTTATTTCTTGTGAAGTCTCTGAAGTCTCTGTTAATTCTGTTCAGTAACTTGTTGCACCAGGAGAACTTCCCCACACGCTTTTATAGCTTTCATTAGCTGATGCAAACGCTAAAACTCTGAAATGTACAATCAGTCAAAGGGAAAATTAAATAAGCCTAACATTGTCTGACTGAGGAGAAAAGTAATAATCCACGGCTACCTGTTGCAAACTTCTTCCCACAGCCGTGATAATCACAGATGTACGGTTTGTCACCAGTGTGGGAGCGCTCGTGCACCTGGTGGAGGCAAAAATAGAACTGATCAGTGAAGCAAAGCAGCAAACGCTTGTTTCACTAACGCATATATTCAGACATTTTAAGATCCCAGGCTGTTCAAGACTCCAAATTTCTGTTGATTTTTCATCCATTTTGACCTGGAAACCCCGTAGATTTACAATAAATCTTTGCACAGTAGTGGAGTTTTATCATTTCCAACACCATAAAAAAACAATAAACTGTGCACTAAAGCTGAACAGCAAAGAACAACACAAAATGAAAAAAAACAAAACAAAAACATAAAGTATTGTTTCCAGCTTTTCCACTTACTTTATGATCTTATTACCGGGGTTCAAGTCCTCAATGCAAAATATGTTTTTTAGTAAAATTTTGTGAACGGTAAAAGCTTCATGTGATTTCAGCTGGACTACCTTGTGACTAAAAACTTGCATACTGTATTATACAAGATGAGTAATGAGCTGAAGCCATAAAGCAGCCATTAACCAGGCAAGGAGATGTCATTTGAAATAATCTGGGGTTTATGGTCTTGTCTAAAGGCAGGCCAACACACAGGGGCGCTGTGGGCTGATCCAAAAACCAATTTTATCCCACAAATATGGAGCCTTCTGATTCCTGTAAAGCTTTATGGGCATATATGTGTCTACGGGTTCTCAACCAGCAACTCAAAAACTAAAATACCGAAGCTAAATCCTGTTTACATTTACCTTGAGGTGGTGGGCGGTGGTGTAGAGCTTCCCACAGCCTTCGTATTCGCAGCGGAAAGACTTCTCTCCTACGTTCGACACTCTTGCTGGCCTGTTGTCTTGACCCTGCAACACAATCTGAACACGGGAAGCACAGGTTAGGCTGAATGTTGGATCTCAAGTGAAAAGGTATTCAATGAAAATAAATAAAAAGATATATCACCCGCATGTGGACGCCATTGTCTGCTTCCACTCTGCCAAAAGACCCCAAAGGGTTTTCTACATTCTCTACCTGAGAGGGGAGGAAAAAATAAGACATTTTATCTTTTATAGTCTGCTGAAATAATGTTAAAAAAGATCCAGACCAAGGAAAAGTCTCCTCTATGTTATCTATGTCTATGTTTTTTTAGGATAAACAAAAAGTACATCATGTAAAATGTTATCCGCCTGTGTCATTAGTCTATATATTAAATAAACCAGACTTAAGACAAGTTAGACTGACGTCCACGCTCAGCTGTAAAATGAGACAGGACATCACCTTGGTGCTGTACTGTTCAAGAACACTGATGGTTTCTGGGTCGATGGCCGTGGCCTCAGCCTGCAGGTCTGCGATGGTGCCATCAGCCTGGATGGCCAGGATGGTGTTGGGCTGCGGCATGTGCACTGTGTGCTGGATGTAGGCGGTGCTCCCGTCCTCCAGCTGCACCTCCTGCAAGCCGCTCTGGTCGTACGTGTCTGAACAGATACGACAAACAGGATGTCAACGAAATAAGTACGAAAATGAATAAATAAATAAATACAGCTCTGAAAATTTAGAACCCAGCTTAAAGATGGCCAGAACATCCTTTTAAGACACATAAAACACAGGAAAACAGCTTATCCTCGAACTAGAAACATTGTTCAGATTATAAAATACATTTGAGTCTTTCATGTGTGTCTGTTCTTATTTACTTATTACATTTGGGAATTTTGAATTCAGTGTTTAAACTCACCCCGGCTCAGAAATGCACAGAGAACATTTCTTCCCTCTAAAGGTTGAGAAAACCTAAGGCAGCAACTTAAAAACCACGAGGTCTTCAGCCGTTAAATGTTTACCTTTGGGTGTGTGAATATAGGCAGTGGTTCCGTCTTCTAATTGGACGGCCTGTCCATCTTCAATCTGTAAACTGTCTCCTCCTACATTAGAAAGGTAAATCAATGTGAGAAACACTCACAGAACAAAAAACGCTGCTTATAATAAAAGGTGGAGCACTCGTTGAAGGAATACATATATCATATCGCTCTCCACCTTTCATGCTAGATTTTGGACTATAGCAGGGGATTAATTTGACCTCGGGACCACATGCTATTTGTTATAATTACAGAGATTGTCTGTGTTGTTAATCCCATGTGAAACGGCCATGTCAGTCATTTGTAAAGTAAAAATTTCCCTGCAAATTACCTACAATTGTTTCCTGGGGCGCATTTTTATTTGTTTTTGGCGATGGAGGCTGCGTCGGAGTGCACAGATAACCTTTTGTGTCGTGGGCCAGCAAAACACTATCACCATAAAAAAAAAGAAAAGTCTGAAGAGAAGGAGCGACATCACATGCAAATGGTGGCTCACATCATGCATTGCTCTGTGCGGTAAGAATAATTTTCTCCTGTTTTTAGCCTACTATAACAGCTGGCTTTACTGGTTGAACACACAATGAAGGCGGATGTTACAAAATACGCAGCGCTTTAACATCATATCTGGAAGATATCTGCAAATTTCAGCTAAATCTCAGGCTTTGGTTATCCCATTTGAACGCGCCACATAAAAAGCAGACGTTGGGGAGTAATTTATTTATTGCATGGATTATTACAGATAATAACAGATAATGCTTATCCCGTACAAATAAGGCTTTAGATCATCTTATGATGAGGAAGAACGAAGGTGTAGCAGTTTTGGTTAAACCATCTATGTGATGTTAGACAGAATATCGAGCAATGCTGTGAGATCTTGCAAGGTCTGTTAGTGCTCAGCGTATGTGTCGAGAATAAAGCTCAGCTACTACCACGCCCAATTTTAGCTCAATGTCTGTAAAACCGACCGAGTTTTGTATTTTTTGTAAGGTCAGTCGGTTGTAGCGGCCATGTTGAATCAGGTCGACTCCAAAAGTTAATCGGTTGTAGGGGAGTATCCAGTGATTACTTTCAGAGTCTCATTCAAATCTGTCCAGGGGTTCATGAGATATGTTGCCAACACAGCAAACAAACACATCCACGGCGGTAGGCCATGACAAGCGCTCGGTATAAACATCCAGCTTCCAATTAGTGAACTGCAGCGTCTTCGGTCAGTCTCGCCGTACCTGTTTTGGGAATGGACAAGTGCTGAACATAGGCAGCCGAGCCGTCCTCCAGCTGGATCACCTGCCCGTCCATGATCTGGCCGTCTGAAAAGGAAGCCTTGGAGTCGTGCTGGATGTACGCCGTGGAGCCATCCGCCAGAGTGACGGCCTGCAGGCTCACTGTGTCCATGCTCTCCATTTGATCACCATCTGAGAAAACATTTGACGAAGATGACCTTTTAATATGTAAGCTTAATGTGTAAGATTACGCCGCAGCATCATCAAGATCTTTGTGTTATCTTTAACTATTTTATCAAAGAACATTCAAAGAATAAAGACCTGACTGAAATGTGATTACATACTCGATGAAACTTGTTGAGATTGTTACCTCTGTAAATACTGTAAGTGTTTGTTATTTGACACCTAAAAGACACAAAGCCATCTTTCGTTCTGACCATTTAAAACAGTGATTAATTATTTATACTAATACCAACTAACAGCCACAGTCTGTAAAGGTGCTACAGCAGGACCTCACCTGCCACCGTCACAGCCTCCGTCAGACAGAGAGTAACCGGCTGCCCATCTGCATCGTGAAACTCTGACATTCCCTGGGAGTCCCGGTTTATCTGGGCCAAGAGCATGCTTCAGCTGCTTGAGGGACAAACGAGAGGGTTGACTCTGCTGTGTGTCCGCGGGTTAGCAAAAAAAAAAACTTTATTGAAGCTTGTTCAAATACCACAGGCGCAGCATTTGCACGTTTGAATGCAGAAACACAGTCATTAGTTAGTCGTCAATAGAGCATTTACGCGTACGGGTATGTGTTGCAGCACGGACAGAAAAATAACCAGCATCGACACAGGAAGTACAAAAATCTGATGCAGAGCAGGCAAACGGACTGGCAACACAAAACACAGTCATTAAACAAATGATGCTGAGTTTAACACAGCGTTTAACATTAGGTAAGCTAAACAAACTCTTAGATTTATATATTAAAACAAATTATTTCAACTGAAGCAGCTTTAAAAGACATGAAATGATACGATCACGTGTCTGGGTTTAAAATACTATATTTATGGATAACATCCTGAAGTTCCATTGAACAATGTAAAAAGTTCTACATACTTTAGAAGACTGCCATGAATCTTTTAGCAAATGTTTTTTTGGTTGACTATTCAGATTGTATAAGCTGTTTCAGCTATTAGATATGTTATTAATCGGATAAATTTTAATACATCTCTAATATTAATCCTTTAATCACCCCAAGGATTGAATTTGTTACCACAGAATCCTATACTGTCATTACCATTTCAACATTTTGATGACAAATGGAAACCTGGATCCTATGATCTGTTTCTGATTGTTTGTTTGTTTTAGGGGTTGACAGGAAGGAAAAATCACAGATGTAGTGGTTTGAAACGAGATCACAGCTGGGTCAGCACTCATACAGACAAACATTAAAAGCTGTTTAGTCTCATTTCAGGTACATCTGTTCGTCACTGTGTGTGATGCAACTGTGCCAAATTAAAAAAGACAACAAATGTCCACATAGTTTTTAACATCTTTTATAATCTGCCACATAGGCAGCTTATAGTGCAGACGACTTCCTATATCACTAACACTGCTAATTGTTTGAATCAAACAAATAATATTAGTAAGTAATCTTCAGTATCTGAGCCTAACATCTGCTTTATCATCTTATACATGTGTTGCCTTACAAACATGCTACTCTGGGATAACAGACCAGTTTAGACATTAAAATCTCCCAGTGTTGTTGAAGATTATTTACCTCCTTGGTAAACAGGAAAGGATACATTAAAGATAGTGCCTCACATTGGAGTTTAAATGCGACTTGTTAAAGTAGTTGTACGTTTCCTTTTAAAGTTATCTGCCATGTTGTGAAGGAAATAAACACTCGTGTCATCTCCTGTCTCTGGTGTTTTTGTTTTGTTTTTTTGGCGCTTGTTGATTTGTAGTTAGCATGTTTGGCTAGTTAGCTGCGACGCGCTACAACAACGACACGCATCATTAGCTACTTTGTTGCGACTCGTTACCAGGAATGCGTTGAAAAGGTTCAAGAGTGAGACTTTTTTTCCTTCTTCTTGCTGCTCTGTCAACACCTTGACGACATTATATAAGCAGCTAAACATTTTACCGCTACCCCCGACGTGCCATGAATGGGGCATGCTAACTAGCCACCATGCTAACATCGGCGCTAACTACGTCAAGCGGAGATGTCACGACTTTTTAAGCGACTCGGAGCAAATGTTTCCCGAAGGATGAGGATGATGAGGGTTCGGCTGTGTGGAGCTCCTCTGCGGCGTTTGAAGCGACCCTGTGTGACAGGTGCAGCTAAGCTAACGACCCACGTTGAGCTTCTAGCCAACTTCGACTAACTAGCACCCCAGTAAGGAAACAAGAAGGAATCCATGAGCTAATTAACGATATCATAAGCATTTTCACTCGGTGCATGTCAGCTTTATTTTTTTCCATTTAACAGCAATTTCCCTCCTCCAGCTGAATCCCTGCCGCAGCCTGTCACTCCCATTCGCAACAGAGATGGCTGTGGGAATAATGCACACTGGGTAAAAACCAATTTATATACTAACCTCCGAAAAATTTCCAACAATTCCTCCTGTTCGACCACCATGCAACAGTGCAGGAAACGATCAGCAATGGTCCCACCCCGGGAATCTGTATGACAATACGATTCTCCTAGCCCCGTCCCGCCCACTTCCCTAAGCTAAACACTTAATTGGTCAATCACTCGCATGTTTCTTTCCTATTGGCCAAACGTTGTGCTCTGCTTGGCCTTCGCGGAGCAGTTATTCAGATTCCTGGGCCACTGACAGACGCCATTCTGCGCCGGTTTTCGTATTGTCTCGGGCTTTCCGCTGTAACTACGCTGCGTGGTCGCGCGAAATTAATATATTTAAGCTTCGAAATAAGGCCGAGGTCGACTAGCGGTGCAGGGTCCGAGCCGCCGAGCGCCACAGTATGCGGTCACGGTGCCTGTTTAGCAACATAAACAGCGGTGTGTTGGTCGGTTTTTGGGCGTCCATGTTGAAAACAAGGTCGTGTGGGGGGGAAAAAGGGGGGAAATGTGGGCAATGCAGTGAAAAGAGGAAATGTCACGTTGACAAATGACTCTACAAACTACACAAAGTAGTTTAGCTGTTAAAATGAAGTTCCCATCAGTTGATGAAACATCAATCCAATCAAATCCCAAGCAAAACATTAATCCGTGTAAACAAAAATTGCTACGCTGCCCCATTGTTTTTCTTTCATAAAATTCCGTTAACTAAGGAGCATTTGTCAGTAGTACACAGGTCTAAATAACTTGTAATTTACAGGAAAAATAAAACTAGTTTCATGCATTCTTCGTCAATGTAACATGTATGAAAAACCAGCAATGTACAATCAACGAATTTGTTTGTTTTTGAATCGGTGTATCTGAGTGCATCATTTTCATGTCTGGTGAGTTTATATGTTCTTGTAAGGATTTTATCTGTTGGGTTTTTAATGTTTGTTTAACATCTAGTTTGCTTAGGTACGTTTTGGTTTAGTTGAGGATACCACAGCATAAGCACCGAAGCACCTTTTATCACTTGTCGCCTGTTATTCCTCTGTTTCTGACACAGTTTTCATTTGTACATCCTACAAAAAATACATCGAAATGTGTGGCCCGCTCAAGAATGGTGTGATAGGACTTTTTCTAGCAGTGCGCTGTAAACTGTAGATGAAATAATAATAAAAAAAAAAAGAGTCAAGAATCCACATAACTAACGATATCACTTTTGAGCTGTCTCACCTTTTCAAGGTTTCTGCAAGTTCTTCATATTTCCACACTCTTAAGCTGCTTCTCCATGTTTGGTTCTGGTTCTGGGGATGCAAAGTGGACCAGAACTAGAAGACCTGAGTGTTCTGGGGGGTTGATACGACGATAATAAGTCTTTGATGTATTGTGGTGCTAGACCGTTCAGTGATTTATAAACTAATAGAAGTATTTTAAAGTCTATTCTCTGCGCTACAGGGAGCCAGTGTAGGGACTTTAAAACCAGGGTGATGTGCTCTATTTTTCTGGTCTTGGTGAGAACACAAGCAGCAGCATTTTTGGATCAGCTGCAGCTGTCTGATTGATTTTTTTGGCAGACCTGTGTGTGTCATACAGTGGCTTGTTATTGTTCTCAGAATGATGAGTTGTGTTAGGACTGTCCCAGACATGGTCCTCGGTGGCCAAAAGGTCCAGTTTCTGTCTCACCTTTATCCACATATTTGAGGAGACATCCATCATGCCTTTGAACAAATTTCTGTCTGCCTTATGTTCTCCTTTTTCTGCAGCTTTACCCTGAAGCCCAGCTCTGTGCAGCTTACAGTGAACCTATGGACAGATCCATGAACTTTTTCTGATCAGATCCCTCCTTGCCTGCTCTCTGAGTTTCAGTGGATGTCAAGTTTTCTCCCTTAAGTCACTTCAGCCTCTGCCCAAACTTGACAAGGCTTGCTTCATCCAAAGAGATGCAGGAACACTCAACTCAGTCACATTTGTTTATTCATCTCTTCTTTTCTTTTCAGATTGATCAGCACAACATTTGTAGGACATGAGTAGGTTGATAACCTACAAACAGATGACTAATTGACTAATTTCTTAATTCATGGTTTTAATAATTTACTTTTAACTTGACAGTGAATGAAATAAATAACACTAAGTTGCAAACCATGCATACCAATATGTATTCAAACATAAAAATTGCATTAAAGAATCAGTAAATTTCAGTAGTTTCAGTATCTGAATTAAATATGAATCATGAAAACTTTGAATAATATTGTCCATTTCCTACTAGTGTTGTCTTCAGAGAAGCTTTCAGCTGAAGTTCTTTCTCTGAATAGAGTTCAGTGTTGGCATAAGTGAACAGGATTACCTTACAGATTTGCCTGATGAGATTGAGCAGTGAAAAGGATGGGTACGCCTGATTCTTTGTAAGGTGCACTCCAATTGGGTGGAGATAGTAAAACATTCAAACCAATGACTTATATGGATAGACATGACACGCCGCTTTAAAGGCTCGGGCCGAGATGCAGCGAAAGCGGTGCCATCTTGCTACAGTATTCTTAAAGGCGCAGGGCTATATAAACAATGCTGAGGACTAACGAAATAAATTTTTTTAGTGGATAAGATGAGCCCAATAGTGCATGTACTTTATCNATACAATGTCACAAATACTTGGTTATTGTAATTTAAATAATAGCAACCATGAATTTAACAGAAACGCAAATCCAGAGCTTTTTATTTACAATCACAACGGTAGTCAAATCAGCAATGGTATAAGCAATACAGAACAAATGGGATAAATGTATAATTTGTCTTACAGACTATA
>NC_051440.1:4578939-4580459 GCF_001649575.2 Kryptolebias marmoratus
TACCTCCTGAAAGCATAAACAACAAATGTTTATGATATGACAGTGTGCAAATGCATTGATTACACAATTATACAAATGTAAGTCTGCATTTTTGGTACATAATAAAATTATCTTAAGCACGGTTAATTACAAAGGCATTTTACCTTCATGAACTTTGCAGTAGCAAGGCAGTCACTTCCCTGATTTTAACTTTTCAGTTAATACCACACATGTTTATGTTTAAACGAGAGACCTTGACTTCACAGAACCATAACACAGAAAGTTTTACATTAAAGCTAGCGCTAATAACGTCCAGTATTGATGCTCGTCTTCTGCAGTAAAGTTAGACTCAGGCACTAATCTCCTTGTTAAGCAGCCTTGTTATTAAAAGAAAAACACTTGCCGATGAAATGTAACGCTGTCCGGACATTTTCCGTGAAGATTTGTGCAGAAAAATGCAGCACAATAAGAAGGCATTCCTGTATCAAAAGGCGCAAAAGCGGAACTGAATTACTAGCGTAAGATAGCGGCGTTTTTAGCTCATCCAAAGTCACGTGATGTCATGTCTATCTATATAAGTCATTGATTCAAACAGTCAGATTAGTTGGTTTAACTTGACAGTGGATGACACTCTCTGGGCAGGTTTGCTGCGATGACATCACTTGTGCATTTTTTATTCCTTACCACAATGATAAAATATTTCACCCTCGTCCGTATGCATTTGTTTGTCAAAATGTCTCATAAACTACCGTAGGGGAAGGATTTTAATGAAGCTCTCAGAGAGTAATCACTGGTTCTACAGCTTTCTAACATTTGGATGAAACCCAATTTAAGATGGCTGCCACAGCTGATCATTGTGAACAAACACTGGATCATCGTGGTTTCTCTCTATTTTTATTTTGCACTAACCGCTTCTCGTCAGTAAACAGGTGTTTGTTTATAGTGCACCTTTTGTACAAACGAATGGAAACTAAAATACGTTAAAAAATACACAATGCCACAATATTTAAGGAAAAAAGAAAATAAAACCAACAATGAATCTCTGCTCCGTGGTACCTTTAGATAATTGTGTCACTGTGCAGACCTACCAGCTCAGCTCTGGTTTGATTATAAGTGTTGTATAACAGTCATAGAATGAGTGTTTCAGTGTTGACAGCTGTATTTTGTTCTCATTACTGATGAAATATTAAAAAAACATCAGTAAGGTCTGTTTCTGTTCCTGTTTCTGATGATGGCGTCTCCTGATCTGCTGCAGGACAGCAGGGATCATCTGACTGGAACCGGTTTATAATCTGGATCTGACTTGGATTGAAATGATTTGGACTTTTGGATTAGAAACATTAACAATATAAAGTTCCCTTTCAGTCGATTCACTCGGTACAACATATGTACTATGGGATATCACGCTCCCGCGTGTCCTGGCTGAAGACACCTTAAATCACGCCTTTAGGCAAATGACGTGATGACGTGATGACGACAAGTGACAGGCCCCGCCTGCACTATGTAACCGTCCGTCATCACAGTCATTCCTCAGTTCTTAC
>NC_051440.1:4580559-4590332 GCF_001649575.2 Kryptolebias marmoratus
AGTTGGACTCACTGATTCGATGACGAACTTCGTTAAAGACGACACGGAGCTCACTGTGGCAGAAATTTAGTCAGAAGACACTGACCTCTGACTCGTGTCTTTAAGGACTTGTCAGGTTGTTGGAGTTTTCAGTGGGTCTCTGTGGTCCCTCTTTCATCAACAGCTGCACCAATAAAATAATTTACATACCTGAGGCTGGAAAATATGCTATTACTATTACTAATATTACTATTATGTTCACTTATGCCTGATGTAGCTAATTAGCATCACCCCTAAATTTATATTTAATGTATGTGCTTTATTCAAACTAACAATCTACTTCATCCAACATCTGCTTGACAGCAAAAACAGATATTTTATTTGTTTAGATCACTGTAAATAGATTCAGGCAGGATGGAGTTAATAAACTTTTAAAATATTTTTTTATTAAGTATAAAACTTAAAAGAACCTAAAAGAGCTTAGGTGAACTACTGTCCAGACTTCCCAACAGGACAGGACTTAGAGCAAGAGAGGCTATCACTTTTGACTGATGTGCAGAAGAGCAACAACCATCAGGTTGTTAAGGAGAAAATGGAAAGGACCTTTGCTTATAGGCGGCGTGAGGTGATAGAAGACAAGGCTTTCATTGCTGACTTCAAAAGAAGGTGGCCAGCACTCTTTTCTGAGCGTGAGGTCAGTTGTCATTACATTGATTACTGCATTTTTTTTTGTAATTTTGTTTTTTGTAAAGGGTTAAGAAAGTTAAGAATGAGCAACACTTCCCTTCCTGTTTGTTTTAATTCAGATAAATCAAAAAATAAAAATGAATTTCATTGCTGTCATTATCCTATTACTGTGGTCTACAGAACACTTTTTAAAACATTTTACACTGTTATTAAATGATTGCAGGTGGAAGCAGAGTTTGCCCGCATCACAACTGTGCCACTGAAGTCAAAATTCATGCAGCAGCTAGATCACCACTCCTTGAAGCTAATGAGAGCTTTCCAAAGGAAAGGAGGCGATGCTGGACGAAAAATAAAGATCATCATGGCAGACTTGGACAAGGTGACATTTGTTCAATTCTTTCTATTATGTAAATGCAATTGTTTCTCAGTTCATATATCAGAAATTTTTACATTTTTAAGTTACTGATACTTTCTATTGTTACTGGTATACTTTTCACAAGTTGTCAGCTGTTTTTAAAAATTTTCAAAAGTATAATACATGAATATTCAATTTTGTTATGTTTTTTAGCTTAAAAATGTGTGTGTGTGTGTGTGTGTGGGGGGTCTCATTATAATTATAAGAGTTGCATTATACATGAATATTTATGGTAAATAGACCAATAAATAAATAATAGATATTTTATGATTTGATTGACCATATTTATTTTTCCAGCTTAGTTCCAACAAGATAGATAAATATAGACATATAGATAGATAGATATGTTATATATAGAGATATATAGATAGATATATATTGCACACAATTTAATTTTACTGTTTTTAAAAATAAATGTCTCGTTTTACTTTTTGATGCATTTGTATCTTCAATACTTTTCTTTAATTTTACCACAAAAAACACTTTTCCGTGTGTTGATTTTTAATTTTTCTGTTTTACATTACCTCATGCATTTTTGCCTCATTATGCAAATAATATGGGATACCCTTCTTGGGTCAGCTTCTCTCCTATTGGTCAACAGGAAGGAGCAGGATTCATGAGCAGATCTACAACGCATGTTTGTGCTGCCTTAGTTTAGCTTAAAGTTTACAGTTCAGTTTTAATCAAAGGCAAGGAGGAAAACACTTACCTGTGCCGTTTGAGGCAGCACAATTCAGGGGCTGCTTCGTCCTGAGTGCACATTTGTTAGCCGCTTATGTCACTGCCGAGGGCTGTCCCAATTTGTTGGCTCCTTCTCATGTGGCCGATGAATGTGGCTCACAAATATCAAAACTCAGGGTTGACATCTGAGTGTCTTTCCCGGCCAAGGATATCCCAGGTTTACTACACAATAAAACAATTATCTTACGCAATGCATGTTCTTTTCTTCAGAATGATGCCATTGAAACGAGAAGAGCTTGTGTCCTGAAATCTCTAATTGTTTGTCTCAATGAAGACCCAGAAGCCTTCATTAAGGACATGGTGAGTTTCTTTTGGCTTCTGCATTTCAAGAATTTGCTATTTGAATATATTAATGTTCCAATTTTGGAGACGCTTGTTAAAAAAAAAAAAAAAAAAAGTTAATGTAACCAAAACCTTTGCATTTAAGGAACAACTCTGTTGGCTTGTTTTAATAATTTTTGTTGTTTTATATATATATATATATATATATATATATATAAACAATTAAAAAACATAATACTTAATAAATTTTAAATTAATTAAATTTAAAAAAATACAAAAGAAAAATACAAATACAAAAGAAAAACAAAACAAAACAATAAACTAGCCACTGACTACGGTCAGTGCCTCTCTGGTGCCGGTCCCAAGCCCGGGTAAATGGTGAGGGTTTATTAAGGTGAAACATTTTGCCAAAACAAACATGAATTCATCCAGAATGCAGCCAGGGGGCTGAGAGGGGTTCAGTTCGGTGGCCTCAGGATTCTGCCTCTGCTATTTGCAGATGATGTGGTCCTGCTGGCATCGTTGTGCCGTGATCTCCAGCTCTCACTGCAGCGGTTCACAGCCGAGTGTGAAGCAGCTGGGACGAGTGGAGGAGTTTAAGTGTCTCAGGGTTTTGTTCACAATTGAGGAAAAGAAGGATTGTGTTCTCTGTACTGGTCCACTGTGGTGAAGAGGAGCTGAGCTGCAAGGCAAAGCTCTCTGTTTACCGGTTGGTCTATGTTCCTACCCTCACCTGTGGTCATGAACTCAGGGTGGTGATGAGAAGTACAAGATCTCAGATACAGGAGGTCAAATGAGTTTTCTCCTCAGGGTAGCTGGGCTCTTCCTTAAGAGATAGGGTGAGAAGTTCAGTTATCCGGGAAGGACAGAGCCGCTGCTCCTCCTCATCGAGAGGAGCCAGTTGAGGTGGTTCAGGCATCTGGTAAGGATGTCTCCTGGACGCCTCCCTAGAGAGGTGCTCCGGGCATGTCCAACCAGGACGGGAACCTCGGGGAAGACCCAGGACACGCTGGAAAGACTGTCTCTCTTTGCCGGCATGGGAACATCTTGGAATCCTCACTGAAGAGCTGGAAGAGGTAGCTGTGGAGAGAGCTGTCTGGGCCTCCCTGCTCCAACTGCTGGCCCCGCAACCCAACCCTAGAACCAAGCAGCAGATGATGGATGGATGGATGAATTTACAGGAAGCACAATCCCCATGAGGACATCCCAACCCGCCTGCTTTCCTGTCCCACAGATCAGCTCCTCACCAAACCACAGCTCCCCGTTTCAGTCACTTCCTGCTGCTACAGCAGGAACAGTGAACATCTGAGACGTTCTTGGAACCACCAGCTTCAAACCTCGACCACCTGCTGGACGGCAGTGTAAACATGTCTGTATACAACTTTTGGGTGACCACGTTGTCTTGGTGAAACCACAGAATAGAAATAATTTATAAAAAAAATACTTTATTGAAAAACACTGATTTGGCAATAGTGCTGGTCATAACACCCCTAAATGTGTCACATGATGCAGGGCAAACGTGTTTAAAGTAATCTAAATGAGAAAGCAAATAAAAAGGTGTCATAAATATCACGACTTTTCAATATGAAGCAAATAAAATGTCTCGCAAAATGCTCCCCCTCAGTGCAGAAATCTGGGTGAGACAGGCAATAAACCAAAGAAGCAGCAGCATTGGTCAGTTTTGTTATTGAAGCTTAGAGGGCTGGCAGGTTTGGTCAAAGGTTAAAGGTGAGGCTGATGCTCTCCCCAGCTTTAACGCTGACCAGCTGAGTCTGCCGCTGTGCCTCCGGCAAACCGGCGGTGACGGCATACGTCCCAGGTGAGACCTCGATGTAAAAATCTTCCCCGGCTGTGCCGACGTGGCCCTGGAGGTGAGATAGAGAAACATTCTGTCATCTCCACTGTTGAGGCAGGCATAATAACTCGTGACACACCAGTTGCTTTCTTTCATATCTACACTGAAGTGGTAAGTTTTTTTTTTTTTCTGTTGTTGACCTCCGCAAAGGAGGTACCATATTTTCCGGACTATAAGGCGCACTTAAAAGCTTTCAATTTTCTCAAAAAACGTGAGTGCGCCTTATATATGTAAGAAGTCATAATGTTTTAGTACGACTTTGATAAACTACAAAGCCGCACCGCTTGCATCATTAAAGCTCAAGTGTAGTCGCACAGGGCTCCGTGCACAGTGGAGGTGTTTATACTTGACGCTTACGTCGGTGCAGTATCCTTCTGTGAGTTTTGAACCGTGTGATTATCTTTGTGATCTCTCATAGTCCATTTTGAATGGAGCGTGGTGCGCAGTCTGCGCAAAGTTACAAAAATTGAGAGTTGCGTTATGCACCTTATAGTGGGGTGCGCTTTATATATGCCAAAAGTTTGAAAATGGACCATTCGTTGACAGCATGCCCTATAGCGCGGAAAATGCGGTATATGTTTTCAGTAGTGTTTGTCTGTTCGTGCACAGAATTACTCAAAAAGTAACAAACGGATTTTGATTAAAATTTCAGGAAATGTTGAGGTTGGGATTGTTGATTGGGCTCACAATACAGATCCTAAAGGTTATTAATGACCCTATGGCCTAGGCGGAGGTTTGCACTCTCAGCGTTCCTCAGCATCCAGTGATGACATCAGCGATGACGTAACATGACAATGATGTCATCATTTATCAGTTCCATTATGACAACGATAATAGGTCTTTCACTCTCCGTGTGCTTCTAGTTTTCAAGTTCAAACAGCTCAGTGTCGTTGCCTCGAAGCAGAAACATGTCTTACGTGTCTTTTGGTTGACGCTGTAGCTCCTGGCCTCGAGTGGAACCTGGACATGTGGGTCTTTTCAGCGTCACTGGGCTCAGAGCAGTGGCCGCACTCATAATACCTCTGCACCAAGAACACAGTTCACACCTCCCATCTGAAAACCCACACATGGAGCTTTCACACGTGGAATGAGACAAGTGTTTACTCACCTTGCAGCGGCAGGTCGTCTGTGTCATGAACTCCGCAATAGATGCAAAGGCCTCGTCCAGCTCTGAGCGAGTCCCCTGAGGGAGAAACACAAAGAGCTGAACTGATGAGGTGTCTCACGACTGAGCCGCCAAATGTGGCTCGTGGTGACGACGATGATGAGTACTTCATCGATCCTTTAGCGTCACAGCAGCAGCAGCAGTGTTATGGGTGTTACGTTTGTGGAAGTGAGATTAAAAACACATGTGCACCTTAGCTGATACGTGAGCGTCTTCGTCAGAAGTAGTGGGGGGAATCTGGGGCGCCACGGTGCCGGTCCAGTCTACACTTCTCCTGGAGGCTCGCTCCAGCACCTCCAGGCCCAGTCTGCCCGAGCGCCTCAAGGAGGACTCCAGCCAGGCCGGATGCGCCATGGACGCTGAAAGCTAGAAAACACAGGTGATCGTCACCTGAAAGAACACAAGGGAGGTTTTGCATTAACAGTCTCCAGTATTTGTACTTATAGACCTAATGATATGAGAAAATACAGGCAGATAAACAGGTGGCAACTGGCAACCATAATTTAAATATAAAGTAAATAACTGAGAACTTAATGACTGTGTAAAATCTAAGTTTGACCAATTAAAACGTAAAAGTGTCTCGGCATAGGAAGTAAACAAAACCCATTAGAGGGCTCAAAGAACAGCGCATGCGCAGTTAAGATTAACGCGCAGCCCTGCTTAAAGGCGGTTCGTTTCACTTTTTTTTTTTTTTGACTTCTCGCTTTTTATTTCATTCGGTTCTGTCCCCACACACGAGCTGGCGGGGAAACGCCAGGGTTCAGACATTCAGCCGCACTCTCCAGTTTCCCTCCGTGGCAACAGCACAACTTCACAGCTGCTCGTTCTCCCTCCGGTGAACAGATTTACTCGCTTTCCCCTTTCAGCGCGACAAAAACACCTCTAAACGAAGCGCCTGACAGCTACAAATCCTCAGAGTGAGAAAGAAGCTGCTCGTAAACTGTTACCTTTTAGCTGCCAGGCCCCCTCACATGTTCCCTGACACCTTAAGCTCGGCGTACTTCACCTTTTTTCCCCTTTCAAACCTGACAGGAAATTCTGCTTAAGCCCCGCCCCTTTCAGGAAGTAAAATCTAAACAGTTAAGGAGGATTTAAATACAAACACTTCCTACATGTCTCTGGAGCAGAAATGATAAAACACCCAGTGAAAAACATTTTGATAAAGTTTCGCCATTATATGTATTTTATATTGATTTGTCTGTGTGTCTGAAGCCAACTTTTTGTGCTGCCATAGTATTTTAAAGGACAGGTATTCTCATCATTACAATGCAAAATAAAACTTTCTTTCTTCCTCAAGTGTTAATATCAATCATTTCCAAGATATTTATTTAGAGTTTAATACTGAATGTAACCAGGTTAAAGCAATGTGGCTTTTGTGAGATAATTGTTTAAGAAAACACAAATGTTTAACCCTTCTCTTTTTAATATGACAAATTATACCCTCTACAGGTGGTGATGTCTCCAGAGAACCTGGATCCTCCAGCTTTTCTGCACCATATTTCAACTTAAAACCTGTTCAATTCAGGGGACTTTTGACATTTTTTCCATCAAATGTCTGAGGTCCCAATACTCCAAAGATCCTCCCACAGATCAAAAACATTTGTTAGGTTAATTTGTAACTAAAATTCTCCCTAGGTATGAGTGACAGCGTGAATGCTTGTTTGTCTCTACGTGTCCCTGTGATAGACTGCTTACTTGACTCAGTACCTTAGTTACTAGGTACCTTACAGTACCTAGTAACTTACAAAAGGTTTTTGTAGCGACTCAATTTCATGACTACAAACAGACACAAAACTGTTCCCATCTATACAGTTTATTTTTTCAAAAAAAAAACAACAATCTGACAGGAACATCACGCCATCAGAACGCAGGCTCCGCCCACTGCCTTGATCTTCTCCTCGGCTTGTCGGCTGAAGAACTTGGCCTTGACGATCACGGGCTGCTTGGGAAGTTTGCCTTTGCCCAGGACTTTGTAGTAGCCCTGTTAAGAGAAAACCATCAGTTAATGCTTTATCAAAAAATAAAATACAAAAAAAAAAAAAAAAAAAAACAATCCAGCTTTNAAAAAAAAAAAAAAAAAAGGAACAAGCGTAGATACATGAAGCTACAAAGCTCACACTGAAAGTTTAACTAGAACTGGCTGCAAACAGAAAACCACTTAAGTGATTACAGGGGCAAACCTGCAAATAAACTCCACTTTTCTAACTAAAACTGTAAATAAAAGCAAGTGACAGGAAGAGTCAAGATACTTCTACCATACTGAATACATTCTGTCAAACACAGAAACAAAGATATTTGTAATAAAAAGAAAAACAGTACACCAATGATTTTGTGAGGCATTGATCAATGAAAGTTTAAACAGCTCTACATATGAAGAACAGACTATTTCTGCCATTTGAGCCTTTCTGATTTTGAGAAAGGCTCAAATGGCAGAAATGACTGAACTTGTTCACATAGGGACCTGGAGTCTGAGTTTTCAAGCACAGAAATAACATTTTATTAGTTCCAAAAACAAACATTTTAATGAATGAAAAATAAAATAAAGTATCGTGTTTGAATAGAAACTATGAATGCAGACAAAACAAGAATGTTTATTGGACTTGATTCAAAAAAAGATATGTACTCAGACTATGCTCACACTGCAGGTGACCCAAATCTGATTTTTTTTTTAAGCCTGAACATGATAAATCTGTTTGTTGTTGTTTTTCTGACCCAGGTCATTTTTCTAAAGCAACCTCAGTCATGCTGCATTTTATCCAACTTTAACTTTGTACTCAGGGTATGTGGATCGATTCAAATATTAATATCACAGATACAAACATCCTGCCGTTTAAAGCCCAGAATTCCCCATGCCTTCAGCTACAGATTAGTTATCTCGTCCTTCTGATGTCCTAGGTTGGCCATGTCCTGGATGACTGAGACTCGACACAAACATGATACTTCACACTTGAGTTCAGAATGTCACTCCTGTTCCCAAAGTTTAATTCTGCACCAGAATAGGCAGGAACAAACATAAACACTGGACAAAACAAGAGCATGGCAGATAATTTAGCTCTGATTCACAGCAACTTTAGAATAGATACTCACATGCTGACAGGTGTTACATCAATATTCCCTTCTATAAACACAACGTGTAACGTCATATCTTCTGTGCTTCGAGGGCCACAGACTGGAGTCTGATGGAGGTCACATTTAATATATGACCACACATTAATAAATAAAATCATATCTGAGGAGGAAAAAAATCAAACTGCTGTGTGAACATTGTGTTCAACAGTGCCATTTTTTATGTTTGCTCACAAACACAAGAGGCCTTTCCTTACTTCTTACCAGCTCTTATTTAACTGTAAAAGAACTGGATCCAAATCTGAGAGCCCAATATGACGGCAGCACCAACTCTTCAATGGACAGAACGGCTTTCAAAGGAGGCTGAAGGCACATTTACAGAAACAAGCAAACTACCACAGTCTTGTTTACATTGTTACAGAATGTGTTAAACTTTGCTGACAGCTCCCAAAATATTTCACCGAAATTGGTTAACTTTAATCCTGGTTGCTGTTACAAATGCAACCCACCCACAGGCAGGAAATGCTGATGCTTTTCAAAACAGGGATGCTTTTCTCAGCACACCATCAGGCAACGTTCTAAACAATCACACGACAACTTCAAAACAGTATTAAGACTGCTGATAGTACCGCAGACAGGACAAACGCAACATTTTGTACTCTAACACACATATGCTCAAGAGATAACACTTTACTATATCGGTTAAAACTTACAGCGCGCACAGCATCGATGACGGGGGCCGGCCCATCGGGCTTCTTGGCGTAGTTGAGCCTGGTCTGCTCGCTCACCAGCGTCCACAGCTTGTCCAGGTTTACGGTGGGACAGAAGGTCGTGTTCCTCTTCAGGTGGTAATGTCTCATACCCACCTTACCGAAGTAGCCAGGATGGCTGAAGACAACACACAGCAAGACAGACACTGAGAATATAGTCGCAACAAAAAAATCCCTGACCAACTGATACGTGAGCAGAATAATCAAGGTTTAGCACATAAATATAAAAGCCATGCTTTGTATAAAATAATAATAAAAAACTAGATAAAAATGTGCAGGTCCATTTATAGATTGGAAAAGTAATGCCATTTTATTACACTTCCATGGGTTCATTCTCCTTTTATTGAGTTTTAGTCTTCCGATAAACATATTTTAGCAGGGAGCACACCCTGATGGCTGGAAATTTACTATAGTGAAAACTGGTGGGAAAACGGATCTAAAAACAATTTGACACAACACCAATTCAATCTCAGCTTCTCCCAGCTCAGTGCCCACCCTACAAGGACTCTATGAAGGTACGGGAGCGTCTACCTGCGATCAGCGCTACAAAAATCCACAGCCGATTTTTGCACAAGGGAAGTAAAAAGTTTGTATAAATCACCCAATAAGTTGCTCTTAATGATCTTTTCTATATTTTTCTTTTCTCTCATCATGGACAACAAGTCCTGTGAATTTGGAGACATTTGTTCTTTTTGCAAATAAACTCCACTTTTCTAACTAAAACTGTAAATAAAAGCAAGTGACAGGAAGAGTCAAGATACTTCTACCATACTGAATACATTCTGTCAAACACAGAAACAAAGATATTTGTAA